>NC_058132.1:165544065-165581473 GCF_016433145.1 Gracilinanus agilis
CCTCTATATCATGAATATTTTTCTTTAAAAAATTGAGGCCTAACGTTATCTCTTAGAATCAATCCTAAGAATTAGTTGCAAGGCAGAAGAGCATTAAAGGCTAGGAAATTCGGGTTAAATGACTTGCCTAGTCATACAGCTAGGAAGTGTCTGAGGCCAGATTTGAAACTAGGACCTCCTATCTTTAGGCCTGGCTTTCTATCCACTGAGTCAACCAGCTGCCCTCATAAATATTTTCTTCAAGAAGAGAGTTGGAAAAGGCACTAGACATGGGAGCATCAAATAACATCACTGAAAGTGAAATTGATTATATTCTGAAAATAGCTGGTTATTTACACTTTAGCTATTTCAGAATCAGCTTTTTAAAAATAGTTAGATCATTGACTTGTTAGATCTAGAGCTAGAAGAAACTTCAATCTCTTATTCAATTATATAAATGAGGAATTCGACAAGATCCTTAGAACTTAAGTGACTTATTTAAGGTTATGTATGAAGTAAAAAAAATGCTATTATTTGAACTTAAGTCCTTTGGCTCCTAGAACAGAACTCCTGCACTGTGGAATTACTCTACCAGCTCATAAGGCCTCTCTCTCTCTCTCTCTCTCTCTCTCTCTCTCTCTCTCTCTCTCTCTCTCTCTCTCTCTCTCTCTCTTTCTCTGTGTGTGTGTGTGTGTGTGTGTGTGAGCATACACTTGTATTTTGTTCTTTTTGAATAGGGTAGGGCAAAAGGTAAGGTATCAACTGAAGGCTTTACATTTGGGATTCAGCTATTCTCCACAGTGACTATAATGAACCCAATTCCTGTTCTTAATCCCTTGTGCATATAACACACCACTGGGGACCAATAATTCATCAGTGTTTTAATCACTTGAAGTGGGCCCATAAAACAGGCTCTCCTTTTAACTTAGGAGAAAATGAAGTCCTTGCTGGTTAATTAAAAGTTGTGCTTTCTGTAGTAGTCTTTGAGAACTCTTAAAGTGGTGATGCAAGAGCAAGAAAAGTTCCTCTGTCTATGTCAATTCCAATTCTGCTGCCATAGGGACTTCATTTTTAAAAAAGAGCTGAATCAGAGGCTCTCTGAAGTCCTGTTAACTCTTTTAAGGAGTGATAATGCAAATGGAAAAAGAAAATTCTATGGAAAGAAAAACTGACCAGTGAGAATTTGCAGGAATGTAGTTTTAAGGACAATATAGGGAAGAATTTAAAAAAAAAACCTTACCTTCCATCTTGGAATCAATACTATGCATTGGTTCTAAGATAGAAGAGTGGTAAGGGCTAGGCAATGGGGGTTAAGTGACTTGCCCAGGGTCACACAGCTAGGATGTCTGAGGTCATATTTGAACCCAGGACCTCCTATCTCTGGGCATAAGGAAGAACTTTTTAACAATTAGAGTTGACCAAAAATGTAATGGGCATCTTTGTAAGATATTAAGTTTCCTATCACCCAAAATTTTTTAAGAGGCTCTATAGCTACTTCTTTCAGATGAAAATGGGGATTCTTGAACCTGAAGAAGTGAAAGGCCCCATTTCTCTACTCATTTTAACTCCCTTCTTTGTTCAAGTCCTTTTCACCTCTCCTAAATTATTGCAGTGCTCTTCTGCTAATTGGTCTTCCTGTCTTAAGTCCCTCCCCACTCCAATCTGTCTTCAACATTGTTACTAAGGTAATTTTCTTTTAGTTTAGAATAGACCATGTTAATCCCCTACTTAATGAACACTAGGGCCCACTATTGCCTCCAGAAAAAAATAATTTTTCTTTTCATTTTTAAAAATCCATTACAACTTGATGTTGACCTGTCTTTCAAGTTCACTGTGCCTTGTGCTTCCTCGTACTCTTTGTGATCCAGTCAGACTGGCCTCATAAGGATACATGACACATGATACAGTTATTCTAGCTCACAACTTTGTTCCTTTGCACTTGACATCCTCCATCCCTGAAAAGTATTCCTTCCTCACTTCTTTCTCATAGTCTGCCTCCTTTTCTTCAAGACACAGCTCACCATTTTTTTAAACCTTTATCATCTGTCTGAGAATCAATATTGTGTATTGGTTCCAAGGCAGAAGAGTGAAAAGGGTCAGACAATTGTTATTAATTTATTCCCTTAATAAGATAGAATTCTATAACCCAATGAGTTTACTCATTTTCCCCCTCTCTGAGCCAGTTACAATGAGAATAAAGGTTAAGCATTGCCTATCACCATCCTTATCCTCCCCTCTTTATAATGATTTTTTTATGGTTCTTTATGTGATATAATTTATTCCACTTTCCCTCTCTTTTCCCTTTTTTCTCAGTGCAATCCTCTCTTTCACCCCTTAATTTTTTAATATATCATATGCATACGTATCATACATACATATCATTTTATATCAGCATCATATTATCATAATCAGCTTACTTCCCATCCTTTTTCTAAGTATATTCCTTCTATCTTCTCTACTACTAAGAGTAATTTTTGAGAATTATAGATATCTTCTTTCCATGTAGAAATATAAACAATGACCTTAACAGGTCTCTTAAATTTTCTTTCTTATTTACTTTTTAAGGCTTCTTTTGGGTCACATGTTTGGACTTCAAATTTTTTGTTTAGGTCTGGCTTATTCTTCAGACATGCTTGGAAATCTTCTATCTTATCGAATGTCCATCCCCCCCCCCCCCCCAAAAAAAAAGAATATACTCAATTTTGCTGGATAGGTGCTTCTGGGTGTAAACCCAGATCTGCCTTCCTGAATATCATTTTTCATGCTTTTTGATCCTTTAATGTAGAAGCCACTAGGGTCTATGTGATCCTGATTGTAGCTCCTTGGTATTTGAATGGTTTCATTCTGGCTGCTTGAAGTATGCTCTACTTGGCTTGGGTGCCCTTGAATTTAGCAATTACATTCCTGGAAGTTGTCATTTGATGATGTTTTTCTGAAGGTGACCTGTGAATTCTTTCAATTTTAATTTTATTTTCTTGTCCAAGAATAACTGGGCAGTTTTCTTTGATAATTTCTTGCATTATGATGTCCAAACTTTTTTCTTGATCATGGATTTTAGGTAGTCCAATAATTCTCAAATTGTCTTTCCTGGATCTATTTTCAAGGTCAGTTGTTTTTTCAGTAAGATATTTTTTTCCCCTCTTTTTTCCCATTCCTTTGATTCTTTTTATTGTTTCTTGATTTCTCATGAAATCATTAGTGTCTAGATGGTCAATTCTGATTTTTAAGACCTGATTTTCCTTTGTCAGGTTTTGGTTCTCCCTTTTCACTTGGTCCATTTCTTCTTGCATTGCTTTTATTTCTCTTCCACACTTTCCCTCTCTCTCTCAATTGGTTTTTGAAGTCTTTTTTGAGCTCTTCTAGAATCTGTGTCAAATCCACATTTTTCTTTTGGATTCTGCATGTGTTTACTTTGCTTCCACTTTCCCCTTCTGTGTGTGTACCTTGCTCTTTGTCTCCATAAAAAAATCTGTAGAGTTAGGTGCTTTTTTGTTGTTTGCTCATTTTTACTACCTTTTTGTAGGTAGGCTCTGTTTTCTGGGAGGTTTAGGTTACCCATTTAAACTTCAGTCCTTCCTTGATGCTACCCTTAGCTTATTTTTTGGGTTTCTGCCAGTTTTAGTTCTTCCATTGTGGTATGGTGGCCTGAGGGCTGGGGGCTCTTAAGGCCTCCCCCTCCCACTGCTGATTCAATTAACCCATGAGATGCTGACAGCTTAAAGACTTACTTCAGGCTTGTGTGTAAGCTTTTGACCTCACTTTGAACTTCATCAGGTCAGGGGCTTCTCAAATTCTAGCCTCAGGCTTAGGCACAAGTTTTTGATCTCACTGTGTACTAGATCCATTCCAGTATACAGTTGATTGCCCTGTCCTGGAGCTCCACTATGAGCCCCTGGTAAAAAAGATCTGGGATTCCTTTGGGTCAACCAACTACTTTAAGCTGGGGTCTATGGCCTCACCACAGGCTCAGAGTAGGACTCCTGGCTTCCTCTGAGCTTACACAGATTAACCCACTTCAGCATAGACTGCCCTGGGCTGGGATCCCAGACCTCACCACAAGTTTGAAACTTCAAGGGTTGGTGGGTTGGCTTGGACTACTATTTGCCCAGGCAGGGTCTCAGGGTTTTAATGTTGACTTAAGCTTAGATTCCAAACCAGGGTCAGCAGATGTGGAGTGGAGGTGTGTGGCTTGCTCTTGACTCTCTCTTATTCCTTCCTATAGTCTTTCTGAGTGTACTCCCTTCTCACTCCAGTGCAATAGACGTTCTCTGCCCACCTTTCAAGTCTTTCTTTTCTCGAAAGTTGTTTCTGTCTCCTTGTTGATTCTTTCACTCCTATATTCCTTTCATGTCATTTTTAAAAATATTGATTGGAGGGGATTCTGATAGTGACCTGGAGCTGTTCTGCCTTAGTGTGCCATCTTGGTGCCACCCCAGGAAGGACTGGAAGGGGACATCTTAAACTCAACATATCCAAAACTTTATATTTCCTCCTAAATCCTTTTGTCTTCCTGACTTTCATATTATTGACAAGGGTATCACTATCTTCCCCATTTACTTAGGCTTGCAACCTAGGTTTTATCCTCGACTCCTTACTCTTTCTCACCCTACCTCCATAGCCAATCAATTTCTAAGTCATGTTGACTCTATTTTATGTGAAGATAGGAAGAACTCTCCCCTGCCCATTTTTAGATTTAATCACCAGAAGCAATATACACCCCACTTATCCTTATGTGGGGGAGATCTGTGACCTACATGTGAGATAGTGGGTGATGAATCAGAATTGACTGATTGCCCCCTGGGCAGTCCTAAGCAAAGCTATAGCTGGAATTGGTCCACATGAAGTGGAAGGAAGGCACAGGAAGTGATGAAAGGAATGGTCTTTAAAAGTGGCAAGAACTTTTTATGACCAGCTTTTTGGCCTTCAAACTTGACCTTTAAGGAGCTCCAGCTGGGGACCTTGCACTGCTCTTGGATTTTTCCCTTAGAACTACCACGTGGGTGAGTGAAAAAGGCTGACTCCATTTCCTGTTTTTTTTTTTTTTTGAGAGGTACTAGCCTCTGGAGAGGCCCCTCATATTGGAGGAGGCCTCATGGCTGAAACCCTTGTTTAATCGACCCCTAGGTCCTCCAACTGGGGCTTCTGGAGCCCTGCCAGAGTAAAGCCAGGGCCAGAGCAAATAGTCTAGCTCATTAAACTAGATTTCTTACTCTGCTGTCTTTCTCATTTCTTTATTTTCCCTCTTTCCCTCTAGTTTATAAATAAATTATTAAAAAGTCATTCTGACTTGAATAATAATTTTAGTGACTACATTTCTCATAAATTTAGTGCACCATTTGATTTTTAACCCTTACAATCATCATTATCTCTATATACATCTACTTCAATTGTCTGACATTGTCACCACTCTGGTAGAAGCTTTTATTACTTCATGCAATAGTTTTCTGGTTAGTTTCTCTGCCTGAAGTCTCCCCTACTTCTACATCCTGTCCTCATACTCAGAGAGGCAGTGATACTGGACTTCTTGCTCTTCCTTGAAGGATACACTTTATCTCCTTAATGCATTTTCATTGACTTTTCCCCATGCTTTGAATGATTCCCATTCTCATTCCACCTCTTGGCTTCCTTCCTGCCCCATTTCTACAAGGAGCTTTTTACCAATTTTCCTTAAAACGAATGCCTCCCTTATGTTTATTATCTTTAATTTTTCATATGTATGCATGCTGATTTTTGTAGGTGAAAAATTTTCATTCCATTAAATGTTTTGTTATTTTTTCACACACCACTAAATAGATTTATCAGATCCCTTGCCAAGAACAGATGCTTTTAAAAATGTAGTGAACAGTAGGCTTCTGGATAACTGAAGTAAATGACTGAGGATAGTCACCTTATTAGGCAACTGGAAGTGAAGATCCAGTAAAATCTAATGGTGAGGTCACCAGGCAGAAGGGTGATTTTTTGAGTTATTTATTCTGATTCCACATTCTGTCCTTAAAGATAGGCTTTTGTAGGTAATTCAGGTTTCTCTAGCTTCTGCCCCAAGATAGTTAGCCACTTGATCCTGTGGCACTCTTCATTCTGTTTCAGGGCAGAAGTCCAAAAGACACCACTACATTTTCCCCCCAAAGACTAACTGTAGGAGGCAGCCCTGAGTAGTCTAGTGCCTTCTACAGTGAAAGAAGGTAGGAAGTCAAAGGACCTCAAACTATGCTAGTAACTGTTATGGAGAGGAAGGACAATTCACTCAAGGATACTCTAGTTGAAGCACATCATGGGAACTCTCCCTCTTTCCTTCCTAATAACTTAGTAGGCAATTTCCCATCTAAACTATTCCTTATATTTCTTAACATGAATAAAAATTTGTGAAGCTGTAACAATATTTGAGATTACCTGGAAATAGACCTGATTTAGGTCTGTTTCCTTTACCCTGAAAAAATGAATGGATATTTCATCATTTTTGGTTTTTGTGATAAGGCAGATGAGAGGAATGAAAGAGGATGAAGGTAGAATTAGGGAGCTGTGGCACTCTGTGCTCAGAATTTAGAGAAATTTACCTAATTTTATTTGAAAACACTTTTGTATATGGACTTCACTTTTATTTTCAGTAAAACTCAACTATGCTCGCCTAAAAAATTACCAGGATATATATTTGGTTTTGGCAGTGACCATGAATTCTGCCACTGACTATGGAGCTCTGGGTATTTCTTGTAACATAAAACCATCCCCTGAAAAACAATGATTCTCAACAGTACACATAGAATATTGAGACCCATCAATTAGACTGTGTTTTACAGGGAAGATGGAGAATAAGACAACCCTATTCTGAGCCAGTAATAGAAATATTTGCTCCTGGATAGAGTACAGTAAAAGCACACAGCAGAAGAAAAAGTTGACTATATGAAGAAATCTTGTTTTTCTGTTGGTGTCAATTGTATGTTTTTATAATGGTATTTTGAGGCTGTAGGATTAGGGAAACTGAGATTAGAGGTCAGATGACAATGAAGTCTCCCCAATCCCTGGTCTTTGGAGAAGCAGGCAGATTTGGCTGGATGGGGGGGGCATGAACCTGTGGAGTACTCCTTCACCTTCCCCCACCCTGTAAAGAATTGGAAATCAGTTAACTGTCTGGTTATGGAGGATATTCTAGTTTGATAACTTCTGGGCCAAGATGGTAAGTGGATAGAGACTAAACCCCTTGTGATAACTTTCTTTGTTTGAATTACTCTTTCACAGGATGGAAATGTATGAGATTAAAGTCTTCAGCAAATCTGACAACAGGCCCCCAGGGTAAAGGCAGTTACAGCCCTTGCTTAAATGAAATACTTGGCTTGGTGAAAGGAAAGTAGTATGTTCTCCAGCTAACTGTACACAAACTCCATCCTTCACAAACTAAATGTATTTAATATTTTCAGGGAACAGGAGAAAGGGAATCAGTTTAAGGAAACAGGAGGGAAGGTAATTTGGCTAAACTGTTAACTGTAGGCTAACAACACATTCCCCCTGGGGGGCGGGGAATGTAACTTGAATGGCTGAACTGTAATCTAAGCCCCTAAATAATCTTCCTTCTAAAACCTAAACTGCTAAACTGAAGGTAGACTGTGATTTTGCTTGAAGGTCTATCTTAGAGGTTGCTATCAAGGTAAAGCAACCCCTGGCTGTCAGTGACTGAATGAACCAGCCCAAAGCTACACAGAATGTCCCTCTCTCAGAGTCAAGAGCAGAGTCAGGACCCCTGCAAGAAGGGAGACCTGGCTTTTATACCAGGACACCAACTGCCTTTAACTGCCCCCTCTCTTAGAGTTCTGTGGGGCACTATGGAATTCTGTGATGCAGCTTGAACCCCTCTCAGAAATATGGATCCCACAAGGCAAAGGGGAAGGGGCCTGTGTGATATAATAAACCTTTTGCCATTTTCTTGATGAGGGAGAATTAAATTAAGCTGAATATCAAAACAATCTTGATAGGTCTTTACAAATGTAAGCAGGATTATGGTAGCCTGAAGTTATGATTCTATAGGCTGATAGGAGGAACCAGAAAGGCTGTCAGTTTTGAATGGGAAGAGATTTGTGTTAAGGTTTGTGTTAGATACCTTGTGAGTGAAAGGATGTACCAGGTTTGCTACTAAACTAAGTTGATGTGGGCTTGTCATGTCCCAGCCAGATATTAGATGTGAATATGGGAATTTTTGGGAAGAGAATCTGGTACCTTAGAGTAAAATTCCTAAATTTTGTCATTAGATCATCATGTCATCTGTTCAGAATTATTTTGCCTTATTTTTCTGAAGTTCTAGCAATGATCTTTAAAAAACTCAGCTATGGTCTGGTTTCACTAAAGGAATCAGAAAGGGGGTGTTTATTACAGCCTAAGCAATACATAGGACTACCAGGTGGTAGTGGTACCAAGATAGAGAAATGGCCCTACCCCTGTGATTTTGAAGTTCTTGCCAGTGATGCATTAAAAGTCTTGTAGTAATGAGGAAATATGCATTAAAAGCCTTATAGTAATGAGGAAATGGACCAGAAAATTCCTAATTGGGAGTCTAATTTTTATGAATTAATTTTGTTTCTTTTTGGAGTACCTTTTGCACCAAAGATAGGTCATAGCAAGGGTTATATCCTTTAGACTGGCCACCCTGCCATGCACTCACCCTGCAAGCACAATTCACATACATAAATGGCATACTTGATAGCCTCAGTGGAGTAGAATGACCAGAGAGACTGACCTTACAGCCAATATTGGTGGAATATTTCTGTTGGTTTTCATAGTGTTTGACCTTCAGTGAATGGACAGGCACTGTTCCTCTAGCCAGTGCAGGTAGGCGGAGTCACTCCTTTGGCAGAAGTTCTTGAAATTGCCTTTAGCTGAAATACCTTACGTGGCTTTCACTGTTGTAGCAGCGGTGTGGAAGCCAACCTCATCTCATTATATTCTGCATCAGACATACTACTTCCCAGTAAATCTGATTTGCTGTTTGTTCCCTGAATGAATATGTTCTCTCCCACTTCCTTGCCTTCTTTTACTGCTTTCTGTGTGTTACAGAAGCCTGAGAGTTTCTGAACTGTACTTACTAGGATTCTATTTGTGAGGCTACTACAGACTCTATTTGGAGAAGGTGTTCTTGCATTGTGTCTAGCTGAAGCATTTACAATGGATGTCTCTGTGGGGGATGAGATTTAGGCTATGGGAGTGGGGAAGGATAGCAGAGTTTGGGTATTGGAATTGGAAGGAAAATATAAGTTAAAAAATAGCAGGAGGATGCTGAGCTCTGGATCCTTTTGGATCTTGATGATGACAATGAGAGATACATGAGCCTATGATTAAATCCCTGGCCCTGAGGTTTTTATGGTAGCTCATATCCCATTCTGAAAAATCCAGTGCAACTGACACTGTTGCTTCAGATACCAGCTTAACATTCTGACATGAATGACTTGATGATTCATGTTCTTACTGTATTGCAGAGATAGAGTGGGTAATTAGGAGTAGATTCTAGCATTCTCTGGAGGATAAATGTAGGAAACATTAGGTTTTGATAATATTTTTGAAAGTAGTAGATGATCAATCGATATGTTTTCTTCTTTGTTTTAAGTAAATATCCTTCGCTTGAATATGAGGTCAGAAGTTTTATTCTGATTTATTGGGGTCAAACTCTTCCAGAATGACAAAGTCTCAGGGTGGATCCTGGAAGTGCACAGCAGATTCCAGGGAGGATGGAAACCCCTCACTCAGATACCCCTGTAGGACTCTTCTCTTACTAACACTCCTTATTTGTGATCAGTATCCCTATTCAGCCCCAGGGAAATACAGAAGAATAGTAAAGGTTGTTACTAGAGTTTTTACAGACCCCCTACAGACTCCTAGGAAATCCCATCTTTACATGTAATAATACAGAAATTCCCCTAAAATCTCCTCATAACAAACCAGCAATTAGTGAGTTAATGGCCAACAAAACTGTACCTAGATTTTCCATTCCCATACACAGAAGCTTACATAATGAGAAACCAGAAACAATAAGCCCCCCCCCCCCGCCTCCCAATCCCTGATTTGGCATGTTACAATGGATGATAAATGGAGAAGTAGCCTTCCATGTAAAGACCAGTACATCCCTGAATTGTTATCCCCAACCCAATAGCCTGGGAAACATGTCAAAACATATCTTTGAAAAATATTGAAAGTTACTGGAGAATGAAGAGTTGTTAGTAACAAAGTTAATGTATTACTTAATCCATTATTTCCAAGAAAAGATGTTTGTTGAAAATGAGTTTCCATGCCAACCTTATGTGTCATCTCAAAGTGTATAAAAATAAACACAGCCCAAAGGCTGACCATGACAGTCTTCATGAAGCCTGCCTGGCTGCAGTTCAGATTGACTGCTCTGATTCATCTTAACACACCAATGCTATTCCATCACCAAGATTACCTGGACCTGTGGGAGTTCTACTCCCGTACTGAATTGTTCAAGCACTGGAGGATTATGAATTATGAACTGAGATATATGATTAACCTTTGAATACTATGCATCTGGGAATAGCCAGCAGGGCTCTAAGCGTCTTATCTTCCAACTAAATTTTAAGATCCATGAGAGCAAAGTCTATGGTTTAAGAAAATTGTTCATAGTATCTTTGTATTTATGAATCATTTCCTCTTTTCTTTGATCTCTTTTGGGGAGTAGGTCTAATTATGGTATAACTGGATATTTTTGGGCATAGTTCCAAATTGCTTTCCATAAAGTTTGTACTAATCCATAGCTCTACCAACAGTATATCAATACACCATTTTCCTCCATCAGCTTATTCAAATTCATAATTTTCCTTTTTTATCTTTGAAAATTTAATGGTAATAAGAGGAAATCGCTTCAGTGTCTCTGCCAAGAAAATCACAAATGAGGTCATGAAGAGTTGGACATGACTGAAAATGACTGAATAACAGCAAAAAAATGAACTGAAACTTCATAGTTGCTTTAGTTTGCAATTCTATAATTGTCAGTGATTTATAGCTTTTTTTCTCATTTTGTTGTTGATTGCTTGAACTTTTTGCTTTGATACCTGCCTGTTCATGTCTTTTGACCATTAAAATAAATTGGAGAATGGCATTTATCCTTATAGATTTTAATCTTATACTTTTTTATAAATTTTAAAGATCTTGTTTAATCCTCTCAACAACCCTAAGAGGAAGGTATGATTATTATACTCATTTTACATTTGAGAAAATTGAGGTTGGCAGAGGTTAAGTGATTTGACTAGGTTCATATAGCTGGTAAATGTCTGAGGTTGCATTTTGCCTGAGATCTTTCTGATTCTAGACCAAGTTTTCTAGATACTGTGCCATCTAAATAGTTATATTAAATTACTGTTCATCTCATGATGCCACTGTTACTTCTTATTCTTCCTACCAATTTCCCAATAATGAACCATGACACTTTTATGTTAATATGACTGTATTCTGAGCCCAGTAACTTAGCATAGCTTCAGTCTTTAACTTAGACTGAATGAAATATATTATACCTATCTATCAGCTCAATATTCCTCATAATAAATATAAATGGCTAATGCACTTTCCATAGTAATACAGAGAAAGTATAATTCCTTTTTTAATGAACTTAATCATTGACAAAACTTTAACTTAAAAAGAAGATTAAGAATAAGAATTGTATAAGAAATGGTGAACTTCTTTTTGATTATTTTGAAAAAAGTATATATTAAATTTTACAGGGTGATATTAGAATTGCCCTAATTATGTTCCCTTTTTCTTAAAAAATTTCCTATGTAATCTTACACTGCAGTAATTATTGCATTATATCCAACCACACTTTGTTAGGTACCCCTCTTAGTTTCTAGTTCTTTGTTACAAGAAAAAGGGCTACCAAAATATTTTTTGTACATATAAATGATTGCCCTCTGTCTTCTCTCTCTCTCTCTCTCTCTCTCTCTCTCTCTCTCTCTCTCTCTCTCTCTCTCTCTCTCATATATATATATATATATATATGTATGTATGTATACACACCTGTAATATTACTGCTGGATCAAATGATATAAACAGTTTAGTGATATTTGGGGTATTCTTTTGTTTTTTTAGAACACTTACTTTCTGTCTTAGAATAGATACTAAGTATTGACTCTAAGGCAAAAGAGTGGTAAGGACTAGATAATTGGGGTTAAATAACTTGTCCAGGGTTACACAGCTAGGAATTGGCTGAAATTATATATGAACCCAGGACCTCCAGACTTCAGGCCTGGCTCTCTATCCCCTGAGTCACATAGCTTACCACAGTCCAAGTTGTTTTAAGAATTATTATTTTAGCAATTCACAGCTTTGCCAACAATAAATGCCTGTCCTTCCACACACCTTCAAACAGTCCATTTTCTCCTCTTTTGTAATCTTTGTCAATCTATTTGGTGGGATGTGGAATCTCAATGTTGTTTTTAATTTTTGTTACTCTTATTAGTGATATGGAACATTTTTTTGCTCCAAACATATTGTTGGAGCAACAATCAAAATGTGGTTGTTGATTGCTTGTATTCTTTATTCTGGAATTGCTTGTTCAAGTCAGTTGACCTCATCTACTGGGGTATGACTATTGTTCTTAGATATTTGTATTATTTCCTATGCATCTTGGATATAATAGAGAAGTATTATTTTTAATTATCAATTTAGTCTCTATTTTATCATTTCTACTTTTTTTGAAAATTCCTTGAGGGAAGTGACTGCATTTTTCATCTTCCTATCTCCTTTTGGTACACCATGCTTTGCATATTAAAACTATTTAATAAATATTGACTGAATGAAGAAATGAATGAGATAGATAGCCTCCATATAGGAAGTTCCTACTTTAGCAGAGAGTTATAGGGAATATATGTATTCCATAACCCTGTTTTATCAGTGAAAGGGAGATAATACATTACAAAACACTTAATAGCCATCTCATCTCATCCATCTTTATTATTGCCACAGGGTATCACAGTATTCCTTTGGAATCATCAATTGGTGATGTTGAAGAAGCGTTTCAGTACTCTACATTTTCTGGCTTAATCAAGGCATTCTTCATTATTTCCATTTGCATGAGAAGAGATAGACTACAAACACACTCATATGCCATAGCCAAGATCTTCCTTTAAACAATATTTCTGTATTTCACATTCTTTTGAACTTTGTTAGGTGGATAAATGAGGTTAGTACAGATTTAGAAGACAAATGTGAGTAACTAGTAACATATTAAAAGGATATGTGTTCTCAGAACTGACCAATGTATTGATTTGTTTTTGCTGGACTGTACATACTTGTTAAAAAAGGGAGATTTTACTGAAAGATATGAGCAATTATTTTGAGTGTTAAATATGCAAAAAAACATCAATAGATATGTTTAAATATGCTCAGAAGAATACCAAAAGTATAGAAGAGAAACATAAATAGGACAAATTTATTATTATTTTGTTAAATTTAACATATCTAAATGTCTGCATATATACTTCTTAAGAAATAAACTGTAATAGAACTTTAGCATCTTGTACAATCCTCTTTCTAGTTCTTGTTCATCAAAATTTGGCACACTATGTTGAAAAAGAATAAAATTTATTTTGTATGATCTCAGAGGGCAGATCATTTGATGGAAGTCAGAGAGAGGTAGATTTTGGCTCCACACAGAAAGAAAAAATTCCTAGTGATTAGGATTGCCTAAGAATTGAATAGGCTTATTTATTATATATTGATCACTGGAGGTCTTTGAGCAGAACCTGGAATGACCCCTTGGATATGTTTTTTAACATTTATTAATATTTATTTTTTAGAAAAGTTAACATGGTTACATAACTCATGCTCTTACTTTCCCCTTTACCCCCCAAGCTTCCCCCGCCCAAGGCTGGTGCATTATTTCCACTGGTTTTAACATGTGTCATTGATCAAGACCTATTTCCAAATTGCTGATAGTTGCATTGGTGTGGTAGTTTCGAGTCTACATCCCCAATCATGTCTGCCTCAACCCATGTGTTCAAGCAGTTGTTTTTTTTCTGATTCCACTCCTGTAGTTCTTCCTCTGAATGTGGGTAGCGTTCTTTTCCGTAAGTCCCTCAGAATTGTCCTGGGTCATTGCACTGCTGCAAGTGCAGAAGTCCGTTACATTCTATTTTACCACAGTGTATTGGTCTCTGTGTACAATGTTCTTCTGCCTCTGCTCCTTTTGCTCTGCATCAATTCCTGGAGGTCTTTCCAGTTCACGTGGAATTCCTCCAATTTATTATTCCTTTGAGCACAATAGTATTCCATCACCAGCATATACCACAATTTGTTCAGCCATTCCCCAATTGAAGGACATACCCTCATTTTCCAATTTTTTGCCACCACAAAAAGCACGGCTATAAATATTTTCATACAAGTCTGTTTATCTATGATCTCTTTGGGGTACAAACCCAACAATGGTATGGCTGGATCAAAGGGCAGGCATTCTTTTATAGCCCTTTGAGCATAGTCTCTTGGATAATTTTTTAACATACTCATGCTAGGGACAGTGACTAGATGAGATGATTTCTAAAGTTCTTTTTGATTCTGGTATTCTATAATTCCCTAAATATTAGCTTTGAAAGTTAGATTTTTTTTGGAACATAAGGTAGGAGTAACAGGTGTGTGATCTACAGATCAGGCTTACCCTCAGTTATTCTTAGAATGGACTTACATCTCCAATTTGAAAATCTGTGCAGTAGTCTGATGAAATGTTAAGATCTCAAACTGTGGAGGAGAGACATTCTAACTCTACCCAAAGCCATCAGAGTTGTGTCTTTAAAGAGGAGTGAGGAGAATACTTTTTTTTTCTCAGAGTAGAAGCAGAATAGCTATGGGCCTGGCTTCTCTCCTATATAGTCAGGAGTAAATGTAGAGTTTTCTGCTTCCTGCTATTCTCCTGAGAGCCCAGCTAGGATAGCACCTTCATCTGCCATTTTTCTATCCATATCTAATAGTCACGGAGAAATTCACTGTAAAGGGAATAAGTATAAGGAACTGCTATAGGGATGAAATTTTCTTTTGGTCAAATATAGATTTATTTGAGGTCATGAAAAATGGGGTAACAAAGAGTTGGCCCAAACAGTAGACTTGTAGACAAAAGAGGAGGAGGAAGACAAATTATTCTTTTACCTCTTCACTGGGGGATGTGTAATCTTGTTGTGCAATAAAAAAGTTTGAGTACAAGGTTAAACCCCAAAGGAGCTTCATGGTCTAGAGTGTAAACACTCTCAGGAATCTCTATTCCCTCTGCTTTAATCTGGATATCTTTGGGGAGTGTCTGTGAGTATATTTTTGAGATCTTCTATCACTTTTTGGCTTTAGTGACAGGATTGGTTTTGTAGTTTGAGAGGACCTTCTGAGCCTCTTCCTATTATGAACTTGAGACTGTTCTCTTAGAATTTCTCCTAGAACAACTTGACTGAAGTCCATTGTCTACAAACCTCAGCCTGAAACAAAGCGTAATACTCTGTCACTGTGAATCTCATGAAAACCATTTCTGATCTGGGACTGTGAGAGTAAAGATTCAAAAAGGCCCAATGCTGACCTCTTAAGGTAGAAGTAAGGTGAGTTTCAGACTAGCTCCCCTACTTCCTCCTCCCAGGCCCATTCTGTGGGATCCTAGGGCACTGAAAAAAGCCAAGAAGGTCTGGTTAGAATGTGCTATTGAGGGGGTCAAGCTGTGAAGACTGTCTGTGGTGAGAGAATCAAATTTCCTTTTTTGACTTGGTTTTACTCAGTGAGCAACTCAGATATAGTGTCCTTCCCTTCAAAACAGGGTTACAGGTTTTGGTCCCTTGTCTAGTAGAGTCAAGTACAAGAGAGGTAATAAGTTATGAGTAGAGCTATCCCTTAACAGGACCTGGCCTGGGAGGGTACCATTGTCTCTGCATTTAGTGAGCTAGCATCCTAGGGCTCGTTCTGGAGTCAGGCTCTTTTCCCTGTTGTAACAATTTGCCTCACAGAAATGGTGACAGTCAAGATTAGGGCTCCTGGGTACCTTGGTGATAGCCATAGTAGACCCAATGAGGCAGGGGATGAGTTTGGAGTAACTGTATGCTGGTAGAAGTTCAACAACCGACTCTGAAAAGAAAGTGTGTAGGACACACATTAAAGTTCAGTCTGCATTATTAAAATTTTCTCCATCACTTTCTCAAGTTTAGACAATCAAGAAGAGAATGAGTTAAGGCTTGATTTCTAGCACTTGCCCATTTCTGATATGTTAATGATTACAATGAAAACTGAATCATCAGAAGTACCTAGTTGGCTCAGTGCATAGAACTTCAGGTCTGGATTTGGGAGATCCTGTATTCATTAAAATCTGGCCTCATACATTTCCTAGCTGTCTTACCGTGTGCAAGTCACTTAACTCCAATTGCCTACCTCTTATTTCTCTTCTGTCTTGTAACCAATACTCAGTATTGATTTTAAAACAGAAGGTAAACATTTAAAAAAAAGAAAACTTAAAGATCAGTTCTGGTGAATTGGTTCAAGCTTTCCAGTGAAACCCAATTCCAAATGTCCCAGATTGATTTTCCTTCTTGTCAATGGACAATTGAATGAAAGACTGAAGCAACCTTCTAATATGTTTTTTTTCTTCTTTTTCCACAGATTCTTCCATGAGAAGAATGGACAGAGGAAATGACACTTCTGTGTCTCAGTTTATCCTTTTTGGTTTAACTGACCAACCAGAGCTCCAGCTCCCTCTTTTCTTCCTGTTCCTTGGGATCTATGTGATCACTGTGGTGGGGAACCTGGGCTTGATTGTTTTGATTGGTCTCAATTCTCATCTTCATACCCCCATGTACTATTTTCTGTTCAATCTGTCCTTTGTAGATCTCTGTTACTCTTCATCTATTATCCCTAAGATGCTTGTGAATTTTGTGTCAGTGAAAAACACCATTTCCTATTCAGGGTGCATGGCTCAGCTATATTTCTTTTGTTTCTTTGTAGTTTCTGAGTCCTTCCTTCTGTCAGCTATGGCATATGATCGTTATGTTGCTATCTGCAAGCCTCTGCTTTACAACATCACTATGTCCTATCAAGTCTGCTGTCTGCTAGCAGTTAGTGCCTATGTGATGGGGTTTTCTGGTGCCATGCCCCACACAGGAAGCATGCTGAGACTGTCCTTTTGTAACAAGAACATCATCAATCACTACATGTGTGACATACTCCCTCTCCTGGAGCTCTCATGTACCAGCACCTATGTCAATGAATTGGTTGTTTTTATTGTTGTGGGCATTGACATTGGTGTCCCCACTATCACCATTTTTATCTCTTATGCTTTAATCCTCTCTAGCATCCTCCATATCAATTCCACTGAGGGCAGGTACAAAGCCTTCAGCACCTGCAGCTCCCATATGATGGCTGTTTCTCTTTTCTTTGGGTCTGGAGCTTTCATGTACCTCAAACCTTCCTCTCTTCTCTCCATGAGCCAAGGGAAAGTATCCTCTGTGTTCTATACTATTGTGGTGCCCATGCTGAATCCTCTGATCTATAGTCTGCGGAACAAGGATGTCAAATTGGCCATGAAGAAAATCTTGAGCAGAAAAGTATTCTAAACAGTACCAGGATTGGTATCAGCAAGTGGACTCAAGGTTTTTTCATTTCTTTGCCGGAAATCCTTCATGGAGAGTTCTTGACTCAATTGCTCTTCAGAGACATCACAGAGAAAAGGAGGATTTTAAAGCTTTCAACAGAAAATAACATGAATACTTATATTGAATATATTTGTTTTTTTTAAGACAGAGCAGAAGAAGGGTACTTCAGCCTCTCTTCACAAACAGATCCATTTCCGCCTCAGAAATTAATAATAATAATAGCTAGCATTTATTCGTGTAAAGCAATATCACTTATAATATGCTAGACAATGTACTAAGCATTTAAAAATATTATATCATGTGATTTTCACAATAGCCCTGTGAGGTAGTTGATATTATTACCCCACACCCATTTATATTTTATGAAACTGAGGCAAACAGTTTTAAGTGAATTGTCCAGGGTCACACAGCCAATGAATGTCTGAAGCCAGATTTGAACTTAAGTCTTCTTACAGACCTGGCTCTCTATACACTGCATCACCATCTGCCCAAATTAAGTTCTTATTTCATGAAAATATTTCCTATAAATATTCTTTTAAGAAGTATGCTTCCCTGGTGGATTGAATTTTTACTCTTTTCCTCCAAAAATGCATGTATCTCTTTACAAACAGTCCCATGGGATAGAAAACTCATATTTTCAGAAACTGGTTTTCTTTTTGATTTCTTTTTATTTGTCGAAGGGATCATTTTCCTTTCAGTGGCTCAAATTTATAAGCTTAGCATTATTCACAATTCTTTTTTCTCCCTCGCCCCATATCAAGTCATTTGCCAAATCTTATTTCTGTCTTCACATCTCTTGCATCTGACCTTTTCTTCTATTTATACTCTATCTTAGTTCATTTGTGGTTGTTGTGCAGTTACTTTCAGTTGTGTCTGACTCTTTGTGACCCCATATGGATTTTTCTTGACAAGGTACTGGAGTGGTTTGCCTTTTCCTTCTGCTACTCATTTTAGAGATGAAGAAACGGAGGCAAACAGGGTTAACTGATTTGCCCAGGGTCACACAGTTAGTAAGTATTTGAGACCAGATCTGAATTCACAAAGACGAGTCTTCCTGACCCCAGGCCCTGGTGCTCTGCTCACTATGTCACCTAGATACCATCTTAGTTTATTACCTTTTCCCTTGATTATTATAAGTTTACTATCTGTACTCTTTGCTTTTAGTCTCTCCCCCTCTCCAGTCTGTCCTAAACACTAATGCTAAAGTAATTTTTCTTAAACGTAGATCTTAACCACATGATACTCTACGCAGGCAACTCTGATGGTTTCCTATCACTGCTGGGATAAAATATAAACTCTGTTTAGCTTTCAAAGCTCTCGACAAGCTAGCCCCCATCTATATTTCCAGTGTCACTGGACATTACTCTACCTCCTCCCACCAAAGCCCAATTTAGCTTGTCCAGCTCTCTATTCCATACACGTGCCACTCTGCTTCCTGTCTTCGTACTTTTGCACTGGTTATACAACATACCTAAAATGCACTCACTTCTTACTTGTGCTTCCAAAAGTCCCTCTCTTCCCTTTAAATGTAGCTCAGGTACTATCTTCTGCTGGGTCTTTCTTGATCTCCCCAAAGCTAGTGATCTTCCTCTCAAACTACCTTGTATTGAACAACTTTGTTTGTATATAGATGAAGATTCACTTTATATTTATGCTATATGCATTTATATATGTATTTGTCTCTCCCATTGGAATGGAAGCTTATTGTGAGTAGGAATTGCTTAATTCTTTGTATTTCTATGCCCAGTGCCAAGCAGAGTATCTGATCCTTCTAGCTGCTAGTGCCTCCTTCCTTCCATTTGTCTTGTATTTATTTTGTTTTTTCTTATGTATGTATATACTGTCTTCCATGATAATGTGTGAGTACCTTCAGGGCAGGGGCTTTTCCATTTTTATCTTTGTATCCTCCTTATATAGCATAGTGGCAGGTCCAAAATAAGTGCTTTAATAAATGCTTGTTGAGTGATTGCTTCTAGTTCTTAAGAAAGAACTTTTTTCTTACAAAAGAAAAAATTCCAATTTAATAACCCTTGGTAGAATATCTATCTTCCTATGCAGAAACTAGTAAGAAGAGGAACGAGCAGGGGGCTTGACTGATGAAGTAGTCTAGGAACAAATGATGTTGGATGGGAAGGGGCCCAAAGGAGGTTCAGATGTATTGTGGTAATGTAAAAGTAGTCCTTCAGTAGAAGTTGTCTTTGACCCCAATAACCACCACATCTGCTATTGTAGGATAGCAATAAGAATTGACACTTGTCATATCCTTCTCCTAAGCCTGCCACTCTGTCTTATATTCCCTCCTGCCTTCATTGTCCTTCATTTTCTCATCAGAAGATCTTGCCCCTCAAATGAAAATCAGTAGTCAAAGCTCTCCAACTGGCAGTGCTCCAAGTTAGGCAGTCCTATTCAGCACATGTGATTCAAAGAGGGAGTAATTAGAACAAATTGCCAAGGGACATGGAATTACATGTTCAAAGATTGATTAAGTGTGTAAGGCTGTGAGTTCTAAGAAGGTCCATTTGTTCTTACATACACTAGAGTAAAATAAAACATTCAGACACACTCATGTATGCTTTTAGATGCTCATTGATTTATTCATGTCTTTCTAATGGCGATCTGATCTAGAGTGGGGATAAGAGTAGATCTTGGAAACATCACAGAGGAATAGGGGGATTACAAAGCTTTTAATCCTGCCAGAAAAGTCAGGAGAATGGGGCATTGTGGAGTACAGAGATAGCAGGTGGAGTCTCGCACTGCATATGGGAAATTCTCATGGGATGCTCTTGTGACACCGGAGCTGTTTGAAGCAGCTGAATTGAGTGGCAGCTGATTGCACTGGTATTTCTGTCTCGGTATTTGGGGAGTCAAACAGTAGGAATGGGGCTAGTGTAGCATCAATCAGACTAGCTTCTCTCTCTCTCTCTCTGGGAGGAGTGTATGGCAAGAAAGAGTTGTGTGAATGTAGACAGAGAGGCCAATTATGACTGGGATATGGTGTGTAGCAGCTGCACCGTATGTCTTTCCCTTATGTCTATCATTGGCTCATCAGAAGACATCACTCTATGGGGTCCTGAGTTTTTTAAAACCCTTTGTATCTTAATTGTGCTAAGTGAAAGTACTCTAAGGTCAAAAATATCTTGCACCAGAAGTGGAAAATAGGTGAAAAGTATATGAAATATACCTGCTGAGCTTACTCTCTTATCTCCTGTTCCTAGAAAAGAGGCTTCCTTAACTTCAGGGATTGGGATAGAACAAGGAGCTTTTGTGATGTGCAGGTTGCAGTTCTCCCAGAACTCTATTTCATTTTATATATTTTTAAAAACTTCCCGTAAGGGATCACTCAAGGCTGGTGAAATCAAAACCTTATTTGAGGCTTCTCTTTCTTTCTTTAGTGTGATGTACTATTCTCAGGTTATGTGTGGGATCTTCCTTTGCCATGACTTAATACTTAGACACTGTCTCAAACAGGATGGGATTCTGCATCTTCTGTCAGAATATATTGTTCTAGGGGCTGGTTAGACCAGGTCCATGTCAGGAAGGTGATTATTTTTTCTTTCTTGTATAATCTTTGATTCTTTTAATTTCCTGGTAGTGTAGTAATTTTCACAGATAGGTTTCATTGAGTTGGGACCAGAATAGGAGAAGAGGAGGGAAAACAGTCTGGATTGTTGTTGGAAATTTTCACAGTTCATTTTTTCACTTTAGGATTCTCTCTAAAATATAGGCTTTTCTTTTAACACCAATGTTATTCTGGCAATATAGTATAACTGTGAATCATGAAATATTACATTGTATAAAGAATGGAAGTTGATCACCCAACAGACAATGGAGAGGTAAATGGTGGTTTGTTATTCAGAAGCAGCAAGTCACATAAATGTATCAATAGGGGGAAAAGATGGCATGGTTCCATAGGGAGAGAAATGAGATAAACAATGGACAGTATTCGTGCCCTATTGATATCCACATAATTTCAAGAAAATGAGAAGGCTTTCAGTATGTCGAGAACAGATATATCAGTTTCTTGTCTTTCTAGCTCCAATCCTGAGCACAGTGCCTGCAATACAGTAGGTGCTTAATAAATAATTCTTGACTGATAGATTGGGGGGCCCTTTCTGTGCAGGGATTTATGGGAGGACATGGGTAAGAGTCCCATAAGTTGGATAAGCCTGAATAGACACTTTGATCTGCAGCATTGGAGGAAATTCTCACATGATGAAATCACAAATGTATTGGCTAATTGGTGTTTTTGGACAGATTAACAAAAGTTAATGGGACAATAATGGTGTTCCCATGAATTAAAGCTATTTTATTGATATTTCTTTTTTAGATCATCTTTGTTCCTGAATATATCCCTTTCTCATCTCCTATCCAGTAAGTCATTCCTCATATAAAAAAAAATAAACAAAAGAATAAAAAGCAGTCCAGCAAAACTTATATACACATAAAATGAGGATGAAAGTATATGAATATTCTCTACTCATAGTCCCCAACCTCTTCAAAGAAGGGAGGAAAATGCTTTTTTCTTAACTCTAAGATTTGAGGTTTTTGGTTACTATAATTACATAGTGTTCAGTTTCTTTTTCTATTGCTGTAGTCATTGTATATATTTTCCTAGTTCTGCTTATTTAACTCCATCAGTTCATATGTCTTCCTGTATTTCATGAACATTTAATATATATATTCTTATGATTCAATAATATTCTATTATATTTATGTGCTATAATTTGTTTAGTTATTTCCCAAACAGTGGGCATATATATATTTTTATTATTTGCTGTAGAAAATTGCTGGTATGATTATTTTGCTGTTCATGGGACCTTATTTTTGTCTTTGACCTCCTTATGGTTTATGCCTTAGCATTAAGACCTCTTAGGACAAAGGGTATGGAAACTTTCAGTTCTTAAACATGAGCACAATTCCAAATTGCTTTCTAGAATTGTTGGGCCAATTTATACTTCCACTAATAGTGTTATTGTTTCTGTCATATCATAGATCCTTCAATATTTATTATTTTCATCTTTTTCCACTTTTGCCAATTTGCTGAGTATGAAGTGAAATCTCAGAGTTTAGCTACTTCTTGTGATTTCTTTTTCCATTAATATAATAAACTATATAGTAGAGTTATTTCAACTTATTTTATATTCATTAAATAATATTACTTTACTATGAAATTACTTATGCATCAGTTATTTAGCAATTTTTTATGTGAGACTTTTTGCTGTCTCAAGGTGCCAGATTGGCAAAAATGATGAAAAAAACCTCATAGACAAACATAAATCAAAAGTTTTTTTTAAAGGGATGTGCACAGTTATTCTTTCTTTTTCTGGTTCCAATGGAAAAAAACTTGTGATTGGATTATGTTCCTTTTCTCCCTTCTCTCTTCCTTCCTTCTACAGTTCCATTACTTAATAAAAATGCTTCTCCAGTGGTTTTGGAAAATGTGGTATAAAACTAGAGCTCAACTCTTATTGGAGACAACTTTGCAAAGCTACTTTGGGCAATTCTTGAGCATTTGTACCCTTCTCATCTATCAGAGAAAATATGAAGAAATATTTATTGCTGTCATCAGTTCAGCAGTAATTATCAGATTATTACCAGGTTAGAGTAATAAACTCCAATTCTCTGGGAACTCGCCATTATCTATTTCATAATGTTAGAAAAAAAGAAAGGACTTTAAAAGACAGTCTAATCCAACCCCTGTACTTTTTAGATCAGTGATTCCCAAAGTGGGCACCACTGCCCCTTGGTGGGTGCTGCAGCGATCCAGGGTAGGTGGTGATGGCTACAGGTACATTTGGGGGTGGTGAATAACTGTAAGGGGGCGGTGATAGTATGTGACAAGGAGCACTAAGTAATATTTTTTTCTGGAAAGGGGGCAGTAGGCCAAAAAAGTTTGGGAACCACTGTCTTAGATGATAAAACTGAGGCCATAGAGATGAAGTGGGTTGCCCAAGGTTAAAGAATTATTTTGTAATTTTAAAGATTTAGGATAAGGTCCCAGGTCTGTCGATTCCTTCTATATTGCTTTTCTCTGCCACATTATATTATACAGTATAAAGAGAAAACTATGAGGAAGAAATTGTAACTGTTTCTGTGCTCTCTAGAAACCTGAGTTTGGATTCTGTTGGGTGGCAGTGATCATTCCTTCATGGCAAATTTCTAGACAGTGATGACTAACCTATGGCATGTATGCAGAAAAGGACATGCACAGCCCTCTCTGTGGACATGTCTACAGTTGCCCACCCAAGTTCATTACTACAAAGCCAGAGGGACTTGAGGTGGAGCTGCTATCCTCCCCCTCTCCATGGGCCAGAGGACATTCCTCACTTTACTGCTCCTCTGTCCAGCTGCTTTAGAGGATATTGCTGTTACATTGTATGAAAGAAATATTCTCTGCTTTTTTTTTCAGTCTTAGAATCAATACTAAGTATCAGGAGAGTGGCAAGGGCTAGGCAACTGGGGTGAAGTTACTTGCCTAGGGTCACATAACTGAGAAATATCTGAGGCTAGATTTGGACCCCAGACCTCCTATCTCTAGGCCTGGCTCTCTATCCACTGAGTTGCCTAGGTGTCCCTTATATTGTATCTTAGTTAACAGATTTTTCAATTTTACTTACATTTATTTATTTATTTATTTTTTAAATATTTTTAAACCCTTAACTTCTGTGTATTAGTTCATTGGTGGAAGAGTGGTAAGGGTAGGCAATGGGGGTCAAGTGACTTGCCCAAGGTCACACAGCTGGGAAGTGTCTGAGATCAGATTTGAACCTAGGACCTCCGTTCTCTAGGCCTGGCTCTCAATCCACTGAGCTACCCAGCTGCCCCTACTTACATTTATTTTTAAGTAAAGGTGAGGCTCTGATCATTCTATCTTATTTGCCACATTCTAATTGTATGGTTCCTTTACCATTCTTTTCCTTAGTTTCTTCTACATGTTACTTAATGCCATCAACATAGCCACGAAAGGTTTCATTACAATTTGATGTTATCTAATCTCAAGCTGGCTTTCATTTCTACAGAAAATTCTTTTTATTCTTTCCTGATTAGTTCTTTATGCATTTCATAAGATGTCTTTTCCAAACCTTTTTTGTCCTCAAGCCTCCTATATGACACCTTCCTCTTCCCCCTTATGTTGTGTGCAGATGCAAAGCATGGAATCCCTGCAAAGGTACAGGGATAGCCTCACCCAGAATTCCAGGGGACCCCCCTGGAGAACTTTGGGTGAGGGGGCAGTTGAGAAGGGTTGAAGACAGTTAATTTGTGGGATTGGATGTGAGCAGACACTCTGCTTGCTACTCCTGACTTGGGGTTTCTCCTGAGGTGGCCATTGTAGCATAAGCTAGTGATTTCTACTCATAGGGTTAGCCTATTTGTTATTACTATTCTTCATTAACATAATTATATAATTACTTAGTGATTAGAGAGTAAGATATTTATCAATAGCAAGAGAGCCAGTTTTAGTTAAGTGCTTCATCCCCTCCAGTGAGGAGGGGGAAAGGGGCATCAATTTAACAGTTCAGGGTCACCTTTCCTTTATCCTAAAACCTTCATTAACTTCTCTAATTTTCCTTGTTAATTCCCAATATAACTTATTACCTTCAAATCTGTGCCTGATAATTATTTGAGAAGATACTTACAATTCAGTCTGTACATTTAGTTTGAATCCTGTTGGCTGCCAGTTTAAGTAGATCTCCTCTGTCCTCAACTGTTAGATAACTAATTTCTATATACTCATCATACTGACCTGTGAGGAATATAAATTAAAGAAAAGGAACATCAGTTGGGTTTTCAGCCATAAGTGAAACTTACCAGAAGAATCTTATTCCTGTCTTCATTACCATATGAAGCAGAAGCAGTTAGAGGGGGAGGAGTTTGAGAACCAGGAGTGTTTAACCCCCTCCTTTCCTCACTGTAGCCTGTCAATCTCTGGCTCTTGACTTAAAGCTCTATTTGGCCCTGACACATTTATCTGCTTCTCCAAACTATCTGTTATTATCGTCATAACACTTAGCAGAGAAACTTGCCTTGTTTTTGTTGAGAAAAATGGGCTGTCTGGAATGAGTTTCATTTTCCCCTATATCATACAATTCAAAATTACTTCCCTGCATATCTCATTCTCCTTTCTGTTCCTCTATTCTTTAACAAAAAGATGGTCTTTCTCTAGTAGAGAGGCTAATTTCTCTATTGCATGGATAAGGGCTTTAGTCTACTGTAGAAATCTTTAAATACATATTTTGAACAGGATAGTAGCAAACCATTTAAAAGAGTGATAATAGTCTCAAGAACTTAGCAGAACTTTAAAGAAATTTTGATAATATTAAATACTGACTGTACCAAAAATTAAAAACAAAGGGTTCTTCCTAAGATTAATACTTTCCAGATGATCTAGTCAAATTGTGTGTGTAGTTAATTTTTTTCCAATAAAATTTTTTTAGTTCCATCTTCCATATCTTCTGAGAATTTGCTTTCAATCATATCCTTTCTCTTATCTTCAATCTTTTATCGACTGGATCCTTCTCCACTGCCTACAAGTATGTCCAAATGTATTCTATTCATAAAAATTCCTCATTATGTCATACCCTGAAGATATCATTCTATCTCCTTGTCAGAATCAAATTCAAAAAGAGTTGCTTACTCTTGTTATTCCCACTTCTTCACTCCGCGCTCTTTTCCCAGCTTCTTGCAATTTGTATTCTGACCTTATTTCTAGATTGAAAATACTTTCTTGAAGGTTTCCAATGACCTTTAAATATTTTATTGATACTTTTAATTACATGTTATCTTTTTTCTGCCTTCTAATTTAAAAAAAGATATTAAATTTTATTTTATTTCTCTCCAATTATGTGTAAAAACAATTTCCAACATTTCCAAAGAATATTAAGTCTTGAATTCTCTCCAATTTCTCTCCAACCAATCCTCTTATTCCCCTTGAGATGATGAACAATTTCATATATTTTACATGTGTAATCATGTAAACAAGACAGGAAGGAAACTCAAAAAAGAAAAAATAAGAAGGTGAAAAAGTTTGCATTGGTCTAGATTCAGACTTAGTTCTTTCTCTGAAAGCAGATAGCATTTTCTTTATCATTTATCCTTTGGGATAGCTTAGGATCCTTGTATTGCTGAGAAAAGCTGTTATTCATAGTTATTCATTATAAAGTATTCCTGTCTCTGTACAATGTTTTTCTGTTCCTACTTATTTTATTTTGCTTCAGTTCATGTAAATCAGGTTTTTCTGAGCTATTCCTGCTTGGCTTTTCTTATAGTACAATAGTATTCCATTACAATCATATACTATAATTTACTCAGCCGTCCCCCAGTTGATGGTATCCCTTCACTTTTCAAATCTTTGTCCTCCTAAAAAGAGCTGCTTCAAATATTTTTGTACATATAGGTCCTTTCCCCTTTTGCTTTTTTATCTCTTTGGGATACAAAATTGGTATTGTTGTGTAGAAGGATATGTACTGTTTTATAGTCCTATGAACATAGTCCAAATTGCTCACCTGAATGATTGAGTTCAGTTCACAACTCCCCCAACAGTGCATTAGTGTTTCAATTTTCCCATATTCCCTCCAAGTTTTGTCATTTTCCTTTTCTGTCATAATAGCCAATTTGATAGGCATAGCGGGGTACCTCAGAGTTGTTTTAATTTGCATTTTCCTAATTAGTAGTGATTTAGAGCATTTTTTTGCATGATTATGGAAAGCTTTAATGACTTAGAGAACTGTCTGTTCATTTTTTTTCAAGCACTTATCATTTGGTGAATGACCTGTATTTTTATATATTCAACACATTTCTTGATTTCTTGGGAAATGAGACCTTTATTAGAGACATGTAAAAAATTGCACCATTATGATTACTATGTATTACTTTTCCATCTATTTAGTTTCTGACATCCCCCTCTCCCAATTTGCCTTGTTTTCTCTCAGCCACATCCCCTTTCTTTTAACCCCTTCCCCTCCTATTTTTCTGTAGGGTAAGATAACTTTCTATACCCCATTGATTGTGTAGTTCTTCCCTCATTGAGACAATTCTGATAAGATTCAAATGTTCTCCTTCCTACCTCCCCCATCTTCCCCTCCACTGTGAATGCTCTTTCATGCCTTTTTATGTGCAATTATTTATTCCATTCTATTTTTCCCTTTCCTTCCTCCTAATCCATTCCTTTTTTAAAATGTCTTAATTTAATTTAATTTTTTATATCATCCCATCATAATTAACTCACACCCTTCCTTGCCTTCTGTCTATGTATATTCCTTTTAACTGCCCTAATAATGACAAAGTTCTTTGATATTATAAGAATTATTTCCCCATGTAGGAATGTACACAATATAACCTTACTGAATATCTTTTGATTGATTGAAAAGAAATTAGGAATGTTTGAAAGTCTTCAGTGTTAATGAATACCCATCTCCCCCTTCCCCAAAGGATTATGCTCAATTTTGCTGAGTGATTCCTAGCTCCTTTGTCCTCTGTAATATCATATTTCAGGCTCTCTGATTCTTTAATGTAGAAGCAACTAAGTCTGGTGTTATCTTACCTGTGGCTCCATGATATCTGAATTGTTTCTTTTTGGCTGCTTGCAATATTTTCTCCTTGACCTGGGAGTTCTGGAATTTGGCTAATATATTCCTGGGAATTATCCTTTTGGGATTTCTTTCAGGAGGTGATTGGTGGATTCTTCCAATGTCTATTTTGTCCTCTGGTTCTAGAATATCAGGGCATTTTCCTTTAATTTCTTGAAAGATGATGTCTAAGCCCTTTTTTCGATCATAGTTTTCATGTAGTCCATTTATTTTTAAACGATCTCTCCTGCTTTTATTATTTTCCATGTCAGTTTTTTCCTCATGAGATATTTCACATTTTTCCCATTGGCTATAACCCTTTTCACCCCCGCCCATGTCTCATTTTGCATTGTGAATATTTCACCTTTCTGTCATGTGGTGATTAGCATCTCTTTTATGATCATGATTGGTTATGATCAATATTGGTTATTATGTATGATCAGAGTTTCTAAGTTTTCACAGTTGTTTGTCTTTATAATAATTTTATCATTGGATAAATTGCTTACTTCACTCTGTACCAGTTTGCACATCTTCCCAAGACTCTCCAAATCTATCCTCTTCATAATATTTTATGATGAAACAATATTCCATTCAATTTATATACCATAACTTGCTTAGTAATTTCCCAGATGGGGAAATCTGGTAAATTTCCTTGATATGTTTGGAGGATTTTCTTGTGGGTTGGATGGGAAAGCATAGTGTATTTCTTACTTCTATGGTGCCATCTTGGCCCCACTTTGGGTTATGTCTTCATAGTGTATAAAGTGGTCAGATGTATCATCACAAGGATGCTATTCATGTTTTGGTCCTCTAGCATAGTCAACATACCTATGCAAATAAGATCCAAAAGGTTGTTTTTATTAATACTTTTTAGGTAAAGAGCTCAAAGGTGCAGAACTTCTTTTTGAATTCAACTGCCATGGGCTTCACACTTCTTGTATACATATACTTCCATTTGGGGCCAATATATCTATTTTACACAGAGTTCATCTTGTGTTTCCTTTTGACTCAGGTATCCAGAATTACCAAGGAGGTCACTCAGAGTCATGGCTCTTTTAGTCAGCCACAATTATCTTGCATAGGATCTCATGTAGTTTAATATTGTCCCTCATATCAAAGCTGTCAACTTCTGCCTCTCCCATAATACTGTTTTGTTTTTAGGAGAGGAATAAAAAAATCTGGTGAATTCTTCCAGTGTTTGAGAAAGCTTGTTGCACGCTGGTCTTCTTGACAAGAATGATTATTGGTTATGCGTATATAAATTTTCTGCTGGAAACATAGAAGTTTCCAGGTTCAGACTGACAGAACTGAGGGTTCCCCTTTCATCTAGGTTTCCTGCTTTGGTTTATTATTTCATTGCAGATTTCAGGAAAGGCTGGTGGCTAAATCTGAGAGTCTGCTCTACTTATGGGGGCAGAGCCATACAGCTTCCTTTGGTTTCTGTATTTGCTACTTGTTCAGTACACAGTTTAGGGTTCTTGACTAAGGTATACCTTTAGGGAAAAGTCCCTTCCTCGTACAACTCAGTAGTGGGTAATGAACAACAGAGTTGCCAGCAGGTATTTCATGCAATTCCCTACACCAGGTCAGGCTCCTTTATGTTTGATCTGGGACCTCTTTTTCTGATGCACAGCTGTGGCAGGCTTTACTTCAGTTCTTTTGACAGAAGGCTCCAAAAGGTGCAATATACTCTGGATATACAAAACTCTCTTTTGTCCTATGCCAATGGGCTGGCAAAATGAATCACTATGATTTCTTCTTGGATTTCCCCTTCAGGACTCAGGCTGGTGCATTTTCCATCTCTGTTGAAGTAGTTTGGGAAGAATTTGACTTCCTTCTATACTCCTATCCTGACTTTTATCTCTTCAAATCCATTCATTTTTTAAAAATTTAGAATATTTTTCCATGGTTACATGATTCACGACCCCCCACCCTCCCACCTTCCTCCTTCCTTCCCCTCTCCTGGAGCTGACAAGCAACTCCACTGGGTTATACATGTATCATTGTTCAAAACCCATTTCCATGTTATTCATATTTGCAGTAGAGTGATCTTTTAACATCAAAACCCTAATCATATCCTCATCCAACCTTGTGACCAATCATATGTTTTTCTTCTGCATTTCTGTTCCCACAGTTCTTTCTCTAGATGTGGATAGTGTTCTTTCACATAAATTCCTCTGGACTGTCCTGGGTCATTGCATTGCTGCTAATAGAAAAGTTTACTCTATTTGATTATGTCACAGTATATCCGTCTCAGTGTACAGTGTTTTCTTGGTTCTGCTCCTTTTGCTCTGCATCAATTCTTGGAGGTCTTTCCACTTTACAAAGAAATTCTCCAGTTCATTATTCCTTTCAGCACAATAGTATAATCACCATCAGATACCACAATTTGTTCAGCCATTCCCAAATTGAAGGATACCTCCTCATTTTCCAATTTTTGGCCACCACAAAGAGTGTGGCTACAAATATTTTTGTACAAGTCTTTTTTCTTATTATCTCTTTGGGGTACAAACTTGGCAGTGGTATGGCTGAGATCCATTTATTTTTTTTTCTTTGTTTTGTTTTTAAGCCCTTAACTTCTGTGTATTGGCTCATAGGTGGAAGAGTGGTAAGGGTGGGCAATGGGGGGGTCAAGTGACTTGTCCAGGGTCATACAGCTGGGAAGCGTCTGAGGCTGGATTTGAACCTAGAACCTCCCGTCTCTAGGCCTGACTCTCAATCCACTGAGCTACCCAGCTGCCCCCTGAGATCCACTTATTTTTGATTGACCTTACTTTTTATCCCTTCATATGGCAAAAGGAACTGATAAAGGGAACTAATATTCTAAAAGTGGCACTTATAGATAAGGAGGTTCTGCTTGCTTATGTATTTATTATGGGAACTTTGGGAGGAAATGAATCCTCCATATTTGAATTCATGACAGAGAAGAAAAAAGGTAGATGACTGTCACCTGAATTTTATGAATACAGATTCATAGAAAAGTTACTTAGAGCTTTCTGCTTCTTTATCTAAATTCTCTAGGGTTAAGAATAACAAGAAGGTTTTAGCACTTACAGCAGTTCAAGTGAGGAAGAAATGGGAATTGCCTGAGGAGATTAATTTGGATACACATTAAATTCATTGACCAATTAAAAAATTAAAACTATAGATTGATAAACATACATATGATGAGAAGAAAGGTAGGTCAGAAAGATGAATACAAAAGAGATTTCAAAAAATTTTGTTGAGGGCAAGAGGAAGATGAAAGAAAAGATAAGGATATTGCTTTAGGTGGATAGGAATATAAAAAAGGATTATAGAGAAGAGGTGGAGCTACTTTTTTGTATTTTCTTTTAAAGAATGATCTTTGGACTGGAAGAGATTGAATAATAATCATGACAGAGGAACTGAACTGCATAATAATTGAGGAGAACATCAGAGAAAATCTACCCTTCCTCAATGAATTCAACTTACCAGTATTGGACAAACTGCATCTTAGGGGACTTACAGAACTTCTCTTTGATCTCTTCTACATTGTAAAAATGTTTCTTATGTTCTTTGAATTTTTAAAAATTTGTTCTTTTGGAATCTCTAGCATTATACACCAAGTCCCTGTGCTCTGCTAGAAGTCCTTTTTGAAACAAATAATTCTAATCAAGTAAAACAAATACACAGATTGTCTTATGTCCAAAAATGCATGCCTCATTATGATTATATTTGATAGACATAAATATAAGATAGGGGGATTTGGAGAATAATATTTGTATTTTTGGTCTATAAATTGGGTCATAAAGCCAAAATCCTTTGCTGATTTTATATATATTCTTAGGTGTTGATATATACTACAAGTCTTAGCATATACTTAGGTTTCTATTTCTTGGTGGGTAGTTTCCCCTTATTTCTAAGCTTTTTCGTTTTTGATTCACATCTTCTTAGATATATCCTTCAAGGCTGCCTCAGGTGAGATCAGTCATGCATTCAGGTTAGGGGCAGTTTGATGGGAACCCACACTTAGTTAGGAAGTTAGTACAATTATGTGTTGTGGTGGATAAAGTGATAGACTTGTAGTAAGGAAGTTTTGAGTTCAATTCTCCTCAGAGACTTTTTAGGTATGCGATCTTGGGTAATTCACTTAACCTCTGTCTCAGTTTTCTCATCTATTAAATAGGGTTAATTGGCACCTACCACCCAGGGTTGTTGTAAGGATCAAATGAAATAATATTTGTAGGTTTGCCTTGCACACATAAAGAACTATATAAATGCTAGCTATTGTTATGTCATTAGTCTGTGAGTTCTAAGATATATAGTTATATGAATGTAATTGAATATAACTATGCTGTAAGAAATTATGAATATAGGACTGTCTTTCTATCTTCCTTTATTTACTGATTTGAGTGAATAATGAATTCTTGTTTTTGATGATGTAATTTAAATTGACTCTCTTTCTTACCTAACCTGTCTTTGCCTTCATCCACAGAGACAGTGAATCTGGTGGCTTTAGCGAAGGCACTACAAAATTTTGGAGACTTTTCCTGACCTTGAACTGGGAGAGAGGTTATGAGAAGAAGAGGAGAAAGAGTGGTTGCTGGGAGGAGCCATCTGAATCGTGGCTGACCAAGCTGATCTGGGAGGAAGAAAGAGTGACCCACTCCTTGTCCACGTCTCCTGTTCCAGATGTTGACTGCTCAGGAATGTTTTTTACTCAATCATTCCCTGCTTTCATTTGACCCCTTAAATTGTTCAGACTGCAGTTGATGTTTGGAAGCCCCTTATTCTTATCCTAAATATTTACTTCCTCTCTTAAGTCATTATACCAAATTTCTCCCAACAACTTTTGACATATAAAATAGCAGATAGCTATTAGCCAAAGAGGAGGAATTTCCCCTTTTCTTTAAAGAGATGAAAGAATCAACCCCACCAATCCCCCCTTAATCCTAGCCCCCCATTCAAGGCTGTCTTGGGGCAACACTCATAGGAACAAAAAGAGGGAGCCAGAATTGTCTCCTACAAGTCTTAGAGGATTGTTTGAGGCCAAATATAAAAGGATTTCTCAGGCTTGTTTTATTTCCATTTTTCAAAAGGACAGAAAACCAGTAGTATCATACTGTGGGGAAAAGCTGCCACAGACTCATTCTGAGAGGCTTGGGGTAGTAAATTTCCCCCAAGAACTTAAAAAGCACAACCAGTGGGAGCGGGGGGAGTGGAGAGAGGGGTGAGAAGGGGTGGAGGATGGAACAGAGGATTCTGGGCAGGCTCAGTAGCCCAGCTGGAGGGCATCAATTTTAAGTGCCTGGTTTCCATAGTGATTCTACCTTAGCAACCTAGCAACACTCCCAGCGTTTGAACTTGTTGACAAATCCCTCCTGGTGGTTAGACTTGGATAGCACCCGCTTCCTGTTAGTAAAGCACAATTTATTGATTTATTTGACCGAGGGTCCTGAACAAAAATGGGGAGAAACTCCTAGGTCACTGGCTTAGGATTTATCTCATGTGCCACTTACAGGACAAATATGGAATCAGCTCAAGCTGTGCTATTTGGTGTGAGATTGAAGGCTTTTGGAGACTGTCAAGTCACCACTGAAACATGTGACATGGACTAAATACTATTGTCTTTGAGACACCTTTTCAGTGAATCAAACTATACTAGGAACAGGAACAAAGAAGAATATATTGGCTGAGAATTGGACCTTCTTGTTGCCTCACCTCTGTGCCTGCTCCTGTAACATATTTCAGAATGTAGAGAACTGGTTCCAGATTTGCTGAATAACACATATCCAGTCCTTGTAGCACTGGGCAACATGGGTGGGAAATTCCAACAGATCCTGTGTATCTTTTTTTTTAAAAGATATTTTTATTGGATATTTTTGTCATGTTATCTTCTCAATTTCTCCTTGTATGCCCTCTCTTCCTCCCAAAGAGCTACTCATTATAACAAATATTTTTGAAAAAAAGAGAAAGTAGGGAAAAACACTGAGCAAAACTGATCAATACAGTAAGAATTGGAATATACAGTGGTTCATGCCTGTGGACCCCCACCTCTACCAATAAATCGGATGGAGATATATCTTCCAATATTTCTTTTTTGAGGCCAAGCTTATTCTTTGTAATTTTGCCACATTCATTTTCAATAGTTATATGGTGATTGGATTTTTTAAACTTAGATTATAGTAATTATATATATTGTTTTTGGCTCTGTTTACTTCATTTTGCATCAATTCATATAACTCCATTCTTCTCTGTATTCATCATATTCATAATTTCTTAGAGTTCAGTAATATTCCATTACATTCATAGAATGATATCTTTCAATAAATATCTCTAACATTGTAATAAGTGCTGTTTTTACATAGATATTGACAGTTCCTTGTCATTTGAACCCAAGTTCCATCGGGCTAATGTAGATTGGTGTGTGAAAAAGTTAATTTGAAAAAGATTGTCTTTTTAAAAGTGGGTTGGAGACCCTAAATGTGTCAATGGAGTGACATGGGATTAAAAAGGTCAACATTTCAGATTTCATTGAGAGTGCCATGATTTTTAGATAGTCCCATTATATTCTCCCTTGGTACAATCACATCATTAAGTATGTGCTTCAATTTCAGGTTCTTTATCTAGATAGGAAACTGACAAGCTGGGGTGTGTATAGTGGAGTGTAACCAGGATAATGAGGGGGACTGGCAATAATCAAAACATTTGATGATTGGTGGTAGGAAGAGAAAACTTAGGGGAAAATGATAGCTGCCTTCAAAGATCTGGAGCACTGTTTATGTGGAAGAAGGTTTTGATTTTTCTGCTTAGACCTAGAGGCAGAATCAAGAGCAATAGATAGAAGTGAAGAGGCAAATTGGAGCTTGATATAAGGAGCAAATTGCATAATGAAGTTTTGAAAATTGGGCTGCCTCAGATGGTAGCAAAGCATCCCTAATCCTGAATGTCTTCAGGAAGAAATTGGATGGCCACTTGTCTGAAAAAGATCCTTGCTGGAGAGATCCAATTCTCTCTTTGAGTTCTCTTTCATTTCTGAAATGGTGATTTCTACTGTTGGAAATCAATCTTGCCGCATGATCTGGGCCCATCAGAAAGGTTACTTGACTTTGGTGAAAGGTAAATTTCTTGAATTGTCACTATAAACCACGGTGAAAAACAGGACTAACCAGTCTTCCTCAAACCTATGAAGTGTACTCTCACATCAGAATAAGATCTGAATGAAATATAAATAGACTAGAACATAGCAAAATGAGACTATTTGCAGATAGTTCATTGACCAAATGCTAAACGTCCATTACCCAGACTGAAGAGCATGAGGAAACATTTAAAATGAATGAGTCAAGAAGACTATTCTCTGCTTAGACCCAGCGCTCAGTCTAAGGATGTTAAGGAGAGGAGAGGCAAAATGGTCTTTCTAGAGCAGTGATGGCAAACCTATGATACACGTGTCATGTGTAGCCATTTTTGATGACACGCAGCTGCGTGTCAGAGAGAAGTATGGGGCTGCATGCTGAGGATGAAACATTTGCTTTAGTGTGGACACTCTGTACACTATAGATGACAATTCTACCCATACTGATTTACCTATTTTTGGCTATTAAATACAGTTATATATTACAATTATACATTTTTGTTATTTAAACTATAAATATCACGAAATTATGTTTTTTTTTTTCTCGAAGTGACACACCACCCAAGTTATGCTTGTTTTTTTGGCGAATTTTGACACACCAAGCTCAAAAGGTTGCCCATCCCTGTCCTAGAGCACAGGACTTTCAATCTGAAAGACCTACATTCAAATCATGCTTCAGAAAGTAGCAATGAAATTCTAGACATTTCCTTTAAATTTTCTCAGTCTCAATGTTCTCATCTGTGATATGGAGATGAAAATAGGGTAGCTTCCCTTGGATTCCCTTTGAGATATCCTTTGAGATAGTTCAATTGTCACGTAAGCCCATGGATGATGCTTGGGGTAGGTCTGTTTCTGGATAGGCATGATAGAAAGTTCTTTTCCCTCAACTTAGAGCATATACAAATAACTTGTGACTGCCACTTGTTAGCTATGACTCACAAGTTCATATTACATAGAAGGGAATGATTTTTTAATTGACTGCTGAGCCAGGACTCTGTAGATACAATGAAGTGGCAATCTTTACCCCCTGGGGGGGTATAAAATCATTCTTCCCTGGTATCTTTTGTGTGAGAAGGATAATTGTGAGCTGCTTGGATGGGAAGGGAGTGGCTGCCTTACTAATCTATCAGTTGGTCACTGTGCATCCTTGAGTACCTGCCTCTTCTATTTCTTTTGTATCTATTTTTTTCCTGATTTTAGGTGAATGAGTATACTGTGATGGAAGTGTCAAACTATTTGAGGAGCCTTCTACTATCAATTCAAGTTAGTGGCAAAAATAAGTTTACATTCAGAAGTGGAAAAAGAATTCCTTGAGGATTATAACACATCCATGAGGTTGTGACTATGAGGAATGAAGGTTATGGACCCCAGACAGGCACTAAAACAGAGTTTCCACATGAGGACTAATGGAATCCACATGAGGACTCTAAAGAGAGAAAAGGACATTTCTAGTCAGGAGTTGGGAGTTATCCTTTGGCTATGCATATTCTTTATATACATGTGCCATTTTCCTGTTCTTCTTTAAGTTTGAGTCTGCTCTCCTTAGGGACTTTGTATATGTGTTTGCAAGGGGAAGACTATACTTCCTGATGTGGGATGATTATTTTGTCACTACTGTTCTTGCTATAACTTCTCAGGATAAAAATATCTTTTTTTATTAGCTAATTAATGCCAACTGGTAGGCACAGTAGATGCAATTTTGAATGATAATACTAGAAACTCCAATCCCTCAGTATTACCCCTAAAATTTTCAAGGGAGAAGTAATTATTGCACACTGGGAAGCAAGCCTGCTAGTATACTGTGAGCTGGGAGATTGAACCCCTTATGGGATTGTACAACAGGTAGGCTTATTGTGAACAACAAATGAGATAATGTTTATGAAGTATTTTGCACACCTTAAGTTATTTTATATAAATATTGGCTATTATTTTATAGACACACTCCAGCTTAGTATAACTCTGCTATCCTGTAATCCTCATCAATAATCTGAAATCTGTGGAAGAAGGTAGCTGATATATTTAAGTGATGTTATTTAAGACTTAGCAATTGCCAGAAGGATATAACTCTATTTTGGGGAACAAAAAAGGAATGTTTCCTCCCAGTAACTGGAAAGGTTGAATTAGATTCTAAACATTTATTTGAAGAGATTGCTTGAAAGGCACTTTTTCTTTTTTTTTTT
>NC_058132.1:165581756-165673714 GCF_016433145.1 Gracilinanus agilis
TTTCTTTCTTTCTTTCTTTCTTTCTTTCTTTCTTTCTTTCTTTCTTTCTTTCTTTCTTTCTTTCTTTCTTATAATTTTTCTCAGCATCCCTTCCCCTTTCCCTACCAGGGAACCATCCCATATGACAAATAGAAAAAAAAAGATGAAAAATCATTCTAAAAATCAATACATTAAAAACATCTGAAAATATATGAAACACATGTACATATCTTACCTATGCAAAGGAGTGTATTAGGAGTACTTTTCATATCCCTTCATTTGATCCATGCCTATTCTTTTTACTTTTGTAATATTCACTTTTGATTTTTGGAGTGTGTGCTTTTAAAAAAATTTTCATTGTTGAAGTCACTGCGTAGATTGTTTTCTTGGTTTTGCTTGCTTCCTTCTCCTCTATATTCATCAAATCTATCATTTCTTATAGCACAGTATTATTCCATTCTACTCATATGTCACAATTTGCTTAGTTATTCCTGAATCATTGGACAACTACTTTGTTCCAATTTTTAGCTGTAAAGAAAAGTGCTGCTATACAGTTTTTTGTGTGTGGGAGGAGAATTTTTTTTTCTTATTGATCTTCTTGTATTATAAGCCTAGTGATAGAATCTCTTAGTCAAAGCCTATGTACATTTCGGTCTCTTTATTTGCATAATTCCAAATTATTTTTCAAAATAGTCCTAATGATTCACAGCTCCACCAACAATTCACTAGTGTGCCTTAGCTTCCTGTGTATTCTCAAGCATTGACTATTACTATTTTTGTCACCTCTGCTAACTCAGGGTATGAGTAAAAACTTCAGAGTTGTTTTGATTTTGTATTTCTCTTAATATTCATGATTTGCTGTATTCTTCCATGTGATTGTAAATAATCTGCAATTCTTCCTATGAAAACTATTTGTTCATATCTTTTAACCACTTTATCTACTGGGGAATGGCTTTATGGTATTATGTATACATATTAATTCTATACATATCTTGGATAACAAACATTATTAGAGAAATTTGATGCAAAGATATGTTCACATTCGACTGCTTTTCTTCTTTCCTAGGTGAATAATTTTGTCTATTCAGAAGTTTTTCGGTTTTTATGTAATAAAATCAATTTTATCTTTTGTAATTACCTTGTTTTGTTTAAGAACAGAATTTCTGCTCATTAAGGTGAATTTAATATATATGATAGTCCTTTGCACATTTTGATACTGATTCCCAGGTACTTAAAGACTTTTGAAGTTATTTGAAGTGTGATTTCTCTTTCTATTATTGTCATGCGATTTTTATTATTATTTTATAGAAATGCAGTTGAGTTTTGAGGATTAATTTTGCAACCTACAACTTTGCTGAATCTATTAACTGTCTTGATTAGTATCTCTTCTGATTCCCTAGGATTTTCCAAGTATACCATCATATCATTAGCATAGAGAGATGTTTTGCCTCCTCATTACCTGTCTTTATGCTTTTAATTTACTTCTCTTTCTTATTGTTATTACTAACATTTACAAAGCAATATCAAATAATAGTGGGATGATTAGATATTTTGCTTCTCTTCTATATTTATTGAAAAAGATTCTAGTGTATTACTAATGAATATGGATTACTTTGGGTTTTAGATTATTTATATACTACTGAAAAAGGTCCTGTTCTGCCAATACTTTGTAGGTTTTTAATTCTTTACCATAAATTAGTATTGTATTTTGTCATATGCTTCTTCTGCATCTATTGAGATAGTGTGGTATTGAATGTTTTTGCTTTTAATGTGTATATTGATTGTTTTCCTAATGTTGAAAATCCTTGCATCTCTCATAAAAATCAAATTTGGTTTTAATGAATGACTTATTGAATAAGTTAGTGTAGTGTGTTTGACAGGATTTCTTATACAATTTTTGGACTTATTTATGATACTGATCTATAGTTTTCCTTCTGTATCTTATTTTTCCCTGGCTTAGGTTTTAGGACAATATTTGCCTCATAAAATGATTCTGGTAGGGTTCTTTCTTTTGTGTCATTTGAAATTATTGTAAGCCCTGGAAGACTAAGTCTCCCAGGACTCTCTGCTACAACTTCCCCTGACACCTCCCACTTCCTTTGTGGGAGGTGTCAGGGAAAGTATAAAAGAGAAAGTTTTGTGCCTTTTTGGGCACTGACCCTGGAGGCGGGCCAGCTCCCTCCACCCTGGAAGCAGTGCTCTCTACCCTGAGACCCTGATCTCTCTCTTGGCACCTTTTCCGCTTTCTTCTTATCTCCTAGTTTTTCTTAGAACTTTCCCTTTCTAATTAAAATAAAACCTAGCTATTCTAACCCTAAAGTTGCTCTCTGATCATTCATTTGAGGGCTCTGGTTAATTTCCCCCTGCCAGGGCTGGGACCACTACTTTCTTTTCCCTTCCTCTACCTTTCTCTCTCCTTTCTCCCATCCATCCTACCTCCATCCCTTCACTTTCACCCACACACTTTCTATTTTCGTGGATATTTTGTGTCATAGAGAGATTGATTGTTTTTTAAAAGTTTAGTAGAATTCTTCTGTGAATTCTATGGAATTATAAGGTTCCCTCTCACCCCTCTCCACTTTGGTAGTTCCTTTACAGAGTTCTGTATCTTCATATAGGTCATTTAATATTTCCTTTATGAAGTTAAATGCTATAATTTGGAGCAAATAAGTTAATAATATTCATAATGGATTTTCATCTGTAGTTCCTTTTAGCACAATATAATTTCCTTGTTTATGTCTTTTTAGATATGGAAAGTTTTTGATATGTCTAATAGCATGATTATAGAACTTTTTTAGGGTTCTCTTGATTCATAGTAAATCTCTTTTTCCAATTACTCATTTTTATTTAGTATATGTCTTTGTTTTTAAAAAGTATTTCTTTTAAGAACATATTGTGGGATTTAGTCTTATCCAAAATGTTTCTCTTTTTCTTATTTGCTTCATTGATTAATCCACTCACATTTAAATTTATAGCATTAGATTTATAATTTGTCTCTAATATTATTTTTTCTTAATTAGTATTTCCCCCTCATCTTCTATAAAGGCAATACTATTTCTTTTCAGCTATTTTAGCTTAATCTAATTTAGAGCAACCTATATTCTCACCAGCTCTCTTTTTCTTATCCTTAAGTGCTCTTATCCTAATTTGTTAGTCCATTACCTAGTTTTGGAGTTTTCTTATTAGTTCTTATTTTTTATTTTATCTATTTATTTAATTATTTTTCTTTGTCTTCTTAGTAAAAAAGTCAAGTTGTAACACTGTTCTATTCTTCCCTTTCAATTTATTCTGTTAGTTTTAAAATAGAATTTCTATGACTTTTTATAAAAATGATTTTTATTCATTCTCTATTCTTTTCCACTTCTGTCTATTCTAGACGTTTATTCTTTAATTCATGGCCTCTCTTCTTAGTTCTTTATTTTTATATTTCTCAGATAATGAAAACTTCTGAGGTATCTTTTCTGGGTTCTCTCTTTTAAAGAGTTACTGTTATTGCCTTACATACACCTTCCCTTTTAACTCACCCACACTCTCTTGTACCTCATTCTTAGAAATGCCAGTTACTATAGGTGATAGAGAGTATATTGCTCTATGGTAGGACTCCTCCTATGCACTTGGTTGTCCAGTTCATTGTTAAACTTTGCTCTTTGCTTGATCATTTTTTTCTCCATTTGATTTGAAATTTCTTTCTTATATCTCAGCCCTTGTACTTTTCAGTTACCCCCAGGATTTCTAATTCTTCCTCTCCTGAGTCAGTGTGAATAGACAAACTATGCATTAAATTCCTACATATAAGAAATGTTGTAAAATTCCTTTATAGAATATCTCTCTTCTCCCAGAGGAGCATTCATTAGTGGTGTCCTCTCTCACCATTGCAACAAGATTTCCCCTTCCCCCCTTTTCAATCCTTCCCTTTGCATCTTTGCCTATTCTTCTGTGGCTCTCTTATTCCAGCAAAGAATCAGAGGAGTTATTTTCACTTCTTTTGACTTCATTTGCACATTTCATATCTTCCTTTGTTATAGTAGAATTTTAACAGAGGGGTAACTGAGGCAAATTCACTGAGCAAGATAACATCTATTAGCAAAGCCATGCTACTTGTCAACAAATGGGTCAGTAACTTGCCTCCATTCACGCCAAAGACTCCAAACAAGCAGACAAATGCTTCCCTTTTTATAGATTTTTGGGGAGTGCAGAACTAAGCACAGAACAGGAGAGATGACATCACAAACTTGAGTGCAAAAAGATAGATTAAAGAACTGAAATGCAGGGAATAAATGGTTGGTCAGGAGTTTGGTAATGATGCTAGTGATGACCCCCTCCTCCCACCGTTTTTCCCATGAAAGTAAGAAAATATTCTCTGACTGGGACACAACCTGGGGTTTTGGGGTGTCTAGGGGAAGCCTGTACCCCTATATCAGTTTCAGTTACTATGTACAATGTTCTCCTGGTTCTGTTCATTTCACTCTGCATCGGTTCATGGAGGTCTTTCCAGTTTGGATAGAAATCAAGTAATTCATCATTCCTTACAGCACAATAGTATTCCATCACCATCATATACCACAATTTGTTCAGTTATTCACCAATTGATGGATACTCCCTCGTTTTCCAATTTTTTTTACCACCACAAAGAGCGAGGCTATAAATATTTTTGTACAAGTCTTTTTCCTTATTATCTCTTTGGGGTACAAGCCTAGCAGTGGTATGGCTGGATCAAAGGGCAGATGGTCTTTTAAAGCCCTTTGAGCATAGTTCCAAATTGCCTTCCAGAATGGTTGGATCAATTCACAACTCCACCAGCAGTGCATTAATGTCCCAATTTTGCCCATACCCAAATTTTGCCACATCCCCTCCAACATTTATTATTTTCCTTTACCGTCATATTGACCAATTTGCTAGGTGTGAGGTGGTACCTCAGAGTTGTTTTGATTTGCATTTCTCTAATCAGGAGGGAGTTAGAATACTTTTTCAGTTAATTATCGATAGTTTTGATTTCTTCAGCTGAAAACTTCCCATTCATATTCCTCGACCATTTGTCAATTGGCGAATGGCTTGATTTCTTGTACATTTGACTTAATTCCTCATATATTTGAAAAATTAGACCTTTGCTGAGAATTTTGTTATAATTTTCTCCCCTAGTTTGTTGCTTTCCTTCTAATTTTGGTTGCATTGGTTTTGTTTGTACAAAACCCTTTTAATTTAATATAACCAAAATTATTCATGTTACAACTTGTAATGTTCTCACTCTCTTGCTTGGTCTTGAAGTCTTCTCTTTCCCATAGATCAGATAGGTATACTATTCTATGTTCCCTAATTTACTTATAATTTCCTTCTTTATATTGAAATCATTTATCCATTTTGAATTTGTCTTGGCATAGAGTGTGAGATGATGACCTAAATCTAATTTTTCCCAAACTATTTTCCAATTTTCCCAGTAGTTTTTGTCAAATAGTGGGTTCTTATCCCAAAAGCTGGGATCTTTGGTTTTATCGAACACATGTGCCGTGGTCATTTACCCCAATCCTATTCCATTGATTCACCTTTCTATCTCTTAGATAGTACCAGATTTTTTTGATGATCACTGATTTATAGTATAGTTTAAGATCTGGTACTACTAGGCCACCATCATAAACTGGGGATTCTTAATCTAGAGAAGATAAGACTTTTTTTTTATGAGGAGTGGATGGATATTGACTCATAACCAAATCTTCAACATATAAGGGTTAGAATTTATATAACATTTAAGGTTTGCAAAGTACTTTATAAATATTATCTTGTTTTTGATGCTCACAACCACTCTGGGAATTTCTATTAATTGGGAGGTGTTATTGATATTCTCCTTTTACAATTGTGGAAACTGAGACAAACAGAAGTTCAATGATTTGCCTGAGGTCATACAATGAATAAGCCTCTGAGACCAAATTTTAATTCAGGTCTTCCTGACTTCAGGTCCAGCACTCTATCCAATGCGCCAATTAATTTCATAATATTTGGCAGACTATGTTAAGGAGACATTAATGCTGTTCTACATGATTCCAGAAGGCAGAATTAGGGCCAATGTGTAAAATTTACAAGGAAAATATTCTAATCCTTAGAGCTATTAAAATGGAATCAAGTTACATATTATATATATACATATATATTCCTATCAATGGAGTTATTCAAGCAGAGACTAAATGATGAGTTGTTGAGGATATCATAGAGGAAATTTATTTTTAATAGTGATTAGATTGGGTTATTTGTGAAGTATCTTTTCTTTTTGAAATAGGAATGAGATCTTCTGCCTGCTTCCTTCTTAGGCCAAGTTTTGGCTCTAGGAGAAAATAAAGGAGGGCATCTGAGGAAATTGTTGCATCTTCAGTGCTAATATGTTTACAATACCTGGTGTATAGTAAGATTCTGTGTTAAAAAATTAAGCCTCTAAGGAGGTAATGCAAATTTTATGATTCAGGGTGTACAATAAAGACTCCCTGAAGATATGATCTATTTGAGAGATTCTGGGAAAGCATCTGCCTTTGTGTTCTGATTCAAATCCTCAAGACCTCTCAATCCAGAATAATTTCCACTGTGTCCTATCACCTGCTCTCTCTGGTAACAGTGATAGTAAAGGATTCTCTAAGGCCAAGTCACAGTCATAAATTTCAATTCTTAGCTATATGTTTCTCCTGGAATAGCTCAGAGGAGGATATAACTTTAGTCTGAATCAGAACACACTCATGTTACCAAAGTAACTTCCCCTCTAGGACTTTGGGAGTGAAGAAACAATAAGATCCAAATGCCTTTTTTCTCACAAGGAGGATGAATATTAATAATGATATAAGTGGTAACACACAATGCTTACAATGTCCCAGTCACTGTGCTAAATTATTACTTAATTTGATCTTCAGAACAACACTGGGAGGTAGATGCTAGTGTTATTCCCATTTTACAAATAATGAAACTGAGGCCAGGTCACACAACTAGTAAAGCATTTGAGGTCACATATGAACTATGATCTTCTTGACTCCAGATGTAGCACTCTAACCGCTCTGCCACAGATCTCCAGTCATAGGATTCCAGGGCTTCTCAAGACAAATACTGTATCAGCCTCTAAATTCTTTCCATAAAGGGGGAGCCTGAAAGGCAAGGCTGCGTTCCTGGTAATCTTACTGTGTGAACAAAAAGGAGTGATGGACTAGAAGTCAGTAATTCCTAGATTCAGATTTTATTTCTGAGATTGTATTCTCTGTATGATCTTGAGTAAGTCCTGTATCCTTTCTGAGACGGAATTTTCTCATCAGTGAGTTGACTTGAGTTCATGAGTTCTGTGATGCAATGGGGTTAAAGTCAATTGAATTTCCTCTCTGTACGGAACAGATATGGTGAACTCCTAGTAGTAGGGGGCACTAGTTGCCTAAAAGAGGCAAACTGGTTGAGGTCAGAAAAACCAAGTGGGCAGGTCAAGACTTCCATGCTAGTTTGTAGAGGGACAGGACCATGAGAAGCTACCAAATTTCCAGCCTGCGTGAAACAAGGAGATGCAGGTGGAAAAGAGTTGGATTAGATGCTTTTTAAGTTCCCTTAGAACTTAGTCTATGACACTATAATCTTAGATATTTTGCTTTGATATCTTTAAGAGTAGACCTCTGTTTATGGTCCCCTCTCTAATAGAATCTAGAACAAGGGGGTTGAGAAGTTATGAGTAGTCTCACTGTAAAGCAAGTTACAGATCAGAAAGGGCACCATTGCCTCCCCACTTAGTATAGTGTTTCAGCAGTTTTGGAGACATCTAGGTAATGCAGTGGGTAGGGCACTGAGCCTGGATTTGGGAAGATATGAGTTCAAATGTAGCTTCAGATTCCAACCAGTTGTGTGATTCTGGATGAATCATTTTTACCTCTGCCTCAGTTTCCTTAAATGCAAAACAGGGATAAAAATAGCACTTGTCTCCCAAGTTTGTTGTAAAGATAAAATGAATCATATTTATAAAACTTTTAGCACCATGCCTGGTCAAAGTATGTGATTAATAAATGCTGTTTCCTTCCTACTCCTACATCTTTTCCTTCTTTTCTTCTTTCCTTCTTGTTTTTCCCTAACTCTGAAGACAATTTCAAAAGCTTCTTAGGGCAACTGTTTGGCTCATGGGAACTTTTACAGAGAGTAGTCAGTCATTGGAATTCTTACAATGACAGTGAGTTCTGAAGGGGACTAGGCTAAGAGTCCACAAGTTTGTTTCATTTATCCATTCAAGAAGCATTTATTAATCACCTAGTATGTACCAGGCCCTGTGCATAATGCCTTGCCATTGGAGGATAGTGCATGAAGAACTGGTTTCCCCTCTAATATGCCTTTTTTTCCTGTTCCCACAGATGCTACTCAGAGGAGGATGGCCAAAGTAAATGACTCCATTGTGACTGAATTTGTCCTTTTAGGTTTAACTGATCAACCAGAACTCCAGCTCTTTCTCTTTTTCCTATTCCTAGGGATCTATGTGGTAACCATTGTTGGGAATCTACTCTTGATGATTTTAATTAAGCTAAATCCACACCTTCATACCCCCATGTATTTCTTTCTCTTCAACATGTCTTTCATTGATTTGTGTTATTCCTCTGTCACCATCCCCAAAATGTTAATGAACTTTGTGTCAGAGAAAAACAGCATCTCCTATTCTGGGTGCATGGCTCAGCTGTATTTCTTCTGTGTCTTTGTAAATTCAGAGTCACTTCTTTTGTCAGCCATGGCCTATGACAGATACGTTGCCATTTGTTACCCACTGCTTTATAATATCAAGATGTCCTCTCGGATCTGCTCCTTTCTGGTTTCTGGTGTATTTGTGATGGGGCTTTCTGTTGCCTTGGCCCACACTGGATGTATGCTGAGACTGTCCTTCTGTGCTGGTAATGTCATCAACCATTACATGTGTGACATACCCCCTCTTCTAGAACTCTCCTGCACCAGTACCTATGTCAATGAGTTAGTGGTTTTTGTTATAACAGGCATCGAACTTGTGGTGATTGGCTCTGCCATTTTCCCCTCTTATGCTTTAATTTTTTCCACTATTCTCCGCATCAATTCCACTAGTGGTAGATCTAAAGCCTTCAGCACTTGCAGCTCCCACCTAACTGCTATTTTTCTGTTTTTTGGGTCAGGAATTTTTGTGTATCTTAAACCTTCTTCTTCTAAGTCTATGAACCAGGGAAAAGTGTCCTCTGTGTTCTATACCATTGTGATTCCCATGTTAAACCCCATGATCTACAGCCTGAGGAACAAGGATGTCAAATTGGCCATGCAGAAAACCTTGAGACCAAGAATGATCTCTTAAGGACTTTGGTTAGTGTTCATAAGGGGACTTAAAAACCTGTTGATTTTATTGGACTTTCTTCATGGATACTCTTCCTGATTAGAATGTGAATTTTAAGCCACAGTCCAAAATGGGTTCATTTACTCCTTTAAGAAGATTTTATTTAACAAAATATTATCTGGAAATATTATTTTACATAATATGCTTTTGTAGGTTGCTTAATTCTGATTATACTCACAAATTTTAGTGAAACTTTTCATAATAAAAGCTGTAGGGAAAGTTAAGGACTTGTCATTTTATAAAGAAGTAATCACTATTAATAACATTTATAGATGAGGTTGTATTTTCCTTGAACAAATGACACCTGCCATGGGCAAACCAAAACAAATGCTAATGTTGATAAGGGAACTGAAAATTCTACTAATTTCATTAAGGATTCCTAATGCTTTTTCATTACAAAGGAAGGGAATTGTTACCTTTCCTCTCAACTGACATTTTTTGTCTTATGATGTTTTTTCAAGAACACATAGAAACCATGTTGAGATGTTCTGGAAGTATTTATAGTTTTCTGCTTCTCTAATGCATTATTATTATTATGCTACCACTCAATAAAATTTATTGCAGTGCTTCAGAAATACATCTTTAGGGTAAGTAGTATAAATTTGGTTCTACATATTTTCTTGTATTTGTCTTATCTAGGGTATTAGGGAAATTACTGGCCTAAATGTGTGGAGAGGATGTATGAGAAAACAATAGGGAGAGAATGCCTCAGAAATAGAGGTGGTAGTGTGGATCCTTAAAGGTCCACACTACTGAAATAAAATCAACGAGAGGATGTGATGGACTTATTAGTTTAATGATGATTATATTGGAGGAATCTATTTTAATTTACTCTGCACATCCATCCAGTATCAGAATAAAGATATCTTAGGGGGTCCTGAAAAAAACAAGAAATTAGAGAACCTTTTCAAATGCTGAGTTTCAATATTACATCTCTGGTGCTGGAACCCAGGTCTCAGAGAAGTCATAGTTTTGAGGATTTTAAATATGCGTAGAAGTCTGATGGTCAGATAAGAAATGAGGATTCATTGGACAGCAGAACCTCACAAGAGAAGTTGATTTCCACTAGGGTAAGGGATAAAAGAACAAACAGGATTCAAAACAGGTGACCAAACTTGCTGAGTAAGGAACATTGTGATTTGGAATGTAATTATAAATGAACCAACAAAATGACTGTGTAGTGGAGTTATGAAGTTGAAGGGTTCCTCCCTCCATCCTTAGAAGACTATTGACAAAAAACCAAACCAAAACAAAAGAAGACCATTAATGGACAAATACAATAATGACTTGAGACTCTGTAAGTGTTTTTTCCATCGTTCTTGAAATAGCAACTCTCCCCATTCCAAGGAATTCAAAAGCACAAATGCAAACCGATAGAACTTTCATTTTTTTTTCTTTAAAAAATTAATTAACACACCTTTATTTTTTTCTCCTTCTATTTCCCCTTCTCTGGAAAAACAACAATAACTGCAAAACTGTTGTATGCAGAATTAGGCAAAACAAATTTCCACACTGATCATGTCCAAAAATCTATTTCTGATTCTTCATATGTAGTCTATCATGTGAACTATCATTTTCATCAGGAACTATTTTCTTGGGGTTTCATGGGAAATAGATCATAAAAAAAGAGAAAAAAGAGATGAATGGCTACTGATACTAAAATATCCAAGGATCACATTTTACAACCAATTCACAATTGTCCTAAACTAACCTCAAGGCTGGTAGGACTAAAGAACTCCCCTTCCTCACAATCTACTCTTCTCAACTGGTTTTCTGTAACTTCTTTCCTGCCCCGGTTTTTATCTTTATTTTAATTAAGACTAGAACTAGAATTTCATTGTAGAAGAGAACTCTCTTTACCAAAGGCAGATCCACATCTGCTCTATGTGACTCAGTTTTAGAGAGTTGCCTGGAGCACTTGGAGTCCAAGGGATTAGTACAAGGTCATATGGACAGTATGTTGGGCATCTTTCAGACTTCTGAGGCCAGCTCCCTATCCATTTCGTCCTCCTGCCTCTCCTGGATAAAAATATTTGTAAGTGGATCTAGGGGACTCATGAGGCATGATCTGTCTCCAATTCATAGATTTCTTTGATCTCAACCTGACTTCTTCAAGAACCACTGGTGTGAATGAACACTCCTATTGGAAAATGAGGAAGGTCATTACTAGCTCCTACTATAGAAATGCTCTGAATTGGTCAGACTTAGCATCAGTTCATGAACCAAATGTATTCATGATATCCTGTAAAAAGTGGTACAGATGAAATGAAAAAACTATCCTAATATTAACTACAGGCATGCCTTGAAGGTGTTGAAAGTTTGGTTCCAGGCTACTGCAAAAAGCAAATATTTCAATTAATAAGTCAGAGTACATGTAAAATTATGTTTATACCATACTATAGTCCAGGGGTCAGCAGCCTTTTTGGCCTTGAGAGCCATAAACGCCACATTTTTTAAAATGCAATTTTGTGAGAGCCGTACAGTGCTCACAGTGCGCGCTCCTGTAACAGTGCCTGAAAAAAAATTGACTTTATGGCTCCTGCAGAAAGAGCCATATCTGGCCCTCAAAAGAGCCAGATATGGCTCGAGAGCCATACATTGCTGACCCCTGCTATAGTCTATTAAAAGTGTGCAATAGTATTTATATGTATATACCTTAAATTAAAAATACTTTATGATGAAAAAATGCTAACCATCACTTGAGCCTTCAGTGAGCTTTAACCTTTTGCTGGTGTTACACTTTGGTAATTCTTGCAATATTTCAACTTTTTCATCATTATTATATCTGTTATGGTGATTTGTGATCAGTTGTGGCAAACCTAATTGATAAAACACAGTAATACTGATTTTAATCTTTTACATAGACTGTGTCCTATGACTGGAGGGAAAAAAGATGGTGCATCTCCATTAGTTATAATGTTTTTGATCATATGTCCCCCTTAGATTTATACTTATTTATAAATTATACAATGTGCTACTATGTACATATGTACATAATAAGATACATACAAAATGTACATTTTTAAGGATAAGGTTAAAATGATATGATAATTAATATATTTAAATTTTTTATCAATGATACCAAAATTTTTTTGCTTTCACTAAAAATATTAATAATAGAAGTATATAGTTTTCTTAGAAAAAATCATCAAGAATAGCTATCTTAAGGAGGGCTATATATGACCTACCCACTTAGCCTTCAACTGGTTGATTATATACTCCTTAGGGTCATGCTGTAGTCCTCCCTTTGATTACACAGAACTATACTACTCTGCCTTTCTGGGTAGTGTTTGACCAGGGCTGAGTAGAGTGGGATTATCTTTTTTCTAATCCTGGACAATATACTTGTCTGTCAATGCAGCATTAGGAGGCAACATGGAAGAGTGGAGAGATGAGTTGCTTTGGGGTCAGGAATTATGCCTTTAGTTTCTGTGGCCACAGATAATTCATCAGTCTTTCCCTGTCTCAGTCAATAAGGCTACAAATTCCAGAGAAGTTGCTGACCTGCATTGGTGGAAGGAATTCCATGCCTGGAGATCTCTACACAGATAAAATCATATCTGGGCCACTTTCTACCCACCAAATTACATCAGTTATTTTCGAGGTCATGCCATGTTATTACTGGTATGGTGACTGTGACTGATTGTAACTCTCAAAGCTTTTTATAAAACTCTCCTCATTCTGTACAGGTACAGCTGATTTTTTTGTATCCATAGCATATCAGTTTAAAGATATCTCTATTAAATTTTATTTTTATCCCATTGTTCTAAGCTGTTGAAGTTTTTTATATTTCTGGTTTTATCATTCAACATATTAGTTTATTATTTAATTTGATGCTGTTTATAATTTAAATTTTTTAGTTGATATCATTGTACCCCCCACTTGAATCCCATGTTGTAAAAAAGAAAAACTGTTAGTCAAATCTGTTAGCCAATGTAATATTTAAATTAATAGCAATAACTTTAAGTGTTATATTTATAAAGTTTATTAATAATCACTTGAAGTAGAAAGAAAATAAACTAAAAGAAATAGAAGTTCAAACTTAATTATCTAACAAAAAGTAAACCCACATGAGTAAGTTCTCCTGCCTGCCCAAAAAACTCCCTTCTGCAACTCTGATCAGGAGAAAAAGAGAGAGAAGGGTGGAGTCACACACAAACTTTATCTCCAAAACATAAAGAAGTAACATGAGAACAAAAGTGGGATGCTGGGATATAGAGTTCTGGGGAACAGATCCTAATTACACACATAGTAACCTCAATGACTAGTCTTGTAACCTTCTATACTTTTAGCTCTCTATTTCTCAAGTGGGTGGATTTTGGGAAAGGGAGAAAGTATGTTTCATCATCTCTTCTAGACAGACTAATAATAACAATGAAGCTTGACTGACTTTCAGTATTTTTCTCCTGGTTCTGACTTCACTCTGTATTAATTAAAACAATACTGCCCCTCTCCAATCCCCCACAAAGATGTTAATTTTATTGTGGAAAAAATAGATTTAAATCATGACTTTTCCAATTACCATGACTTAAATATCTCCTCCAACTCCCACACAGTAGCAAGGAGGTCCCAGAAATGGCATTACCTTGAATGTGCATTATCAAGACCACAGATGATCTTATTGAAACATACCCGAGATATTTAAATAGCTTAAGATGCCTTTTAGCCAAAGGCTTTACAAATAATTCTTGTGCACAAATTCTCATTTGGGTATAATTTTTATGCTTTGTGCTTCTCCCTAAGAGACAAACTTGTGTCCTACCCATGCTGTAGATAATTCTAGCCTTTTATTTAGAATTTTCTTGTGAAAATGGTAGAGAAGAGGTTCATCTGCTAACCACTAGGGTTTGCATTGGAGACCTCTCACCTCAAAGTCTTTTAAAAAATGCTTTGAGTAAGTTGCTTATCTTTTTTCCTTTCCTTATGAGATTTTTAATGTGAAGCCAATGTAGAATTAATAAAACATAGTTTTAATGTTTTTCACTATTTTTTTAATGCATAACACTTTGGAATCTGGATTGATCTTTCTCCCTTTATTAAACATATATAGAAGAAATATACATAAAGAGGCTTTATACACAAAAAAGTGAATTCACCCCAAGGAACCAATACACAGAAGTTAAGGGTTAAAAAAAAAGTGAATTCACCAATTCCAAGCTCAACAAGTAGTTTTTGGGAAATATTAAATGAGTAGATATAAGTTGATATCTATAAACTCCATGAAAAAATCAAGTCCTATGTTTTAAATCAACATTTTGGAAAACCATTTCCCTATCAATTAGGCTTCTTGCAGTAAACTGCTCAATTACTCTAAATTCGTTTCACTATTGAGTAATTACTGTGGCATTTCAATTCCTGTGTGGTTGATCCAGTGGTAATCAAAACAATAGAGTGAGTAGAGAAGGGACATTTGCAAGAGACTGATCAATTGGTCAATAAGATGGACTAGGAATAGACTCACAAATATTACCTGTATCAGGAAAAGGGAATGTAGCAAAAGATGAATATATAATGAGCTTGCTGATTCTTGGAAATGGTTGAGGTTTTCCTCATATTCCAGGCTGGGCATCCTAGGACCAAGCAGGTGATATTAACAACTTTGTTAAACACAAAGAGGAGGAGCATGTAGAGAGCACTGAAAATAGAGGTAAGAATAAATTTAGGCGAAGACCAACTATCTCCATGCCCAGAGGAATATCCAATAATTTGACCTGTTACTGACTCAAGCACAGGGATACTCAGAAAAACAAGAAGAGACAGACAAAATATGCCTCCATTCCAAATTCTGCACTGGAAAATTCTGCTCAGTATCCTGGCCTCACTCTTTTTTTTTTTTTTTTTTTTTTTTAACATTTTTTTAAACCCTTAACTTCTGTGTATTGGCTCCTAGGTGGAAGAGTGGTAAGGGTGGGCAATGGGGGTCAAGTGACTTGACGAGGGTCACACAGCTGGGAAGTGTCTGAGGCCGGGTTTGAACCTAGGACCTCCCATCTCTAGGCCTGACTCTCAATCTACTGAGCTACCCAGCTGCCCCTGGGTTCACTCTTGTGTTTATGTTTCTTGCTCTTTGCATTCTCCACGCTACAATACTGCTTGCCCTTCTTTGATGCTTCTCTTCCTGATTCTGTTGGATCTGTACATTCAGTGTGAAGATGGTGTAGATGCCCTAGATGAAATCCTTGATTCTTCTGGCAAAAACATTTTGACACTGTCAGCCATCTTTACTTCTGCATCATTTCTGGCACCCAGACTATCAATGGTAGAAAGAAAGGAAGAAAAAGCCATTTTCCCAATCTTTGGAAACACAGAACCTTCCCCTTATTCCTACTCCACTCCATAGGGCAATTCACAGAAATATTCCCCAGGGCCAGGATGGGCTTCCCATCATGGATATATCTGGGTTACAGTTTGGGAAATCTGGGAAGTTAATGGGTATGCTAGGATCAGCTACAGAGGAAGAGGAGGCAAAGAATAAAGGAGAGCTAGTTAACACAATGTTAATAAATCTTTGCTGATTAAGATTTCTAGATAATTTTTTGTTACCAGCAATGGGATCCACTTATGTCTTGGCTTTCAAACCATATCCTTTGGGTGATTAGGTGGAACCTTAGAACCTGTACTGGAAAAGAAATACAGCCAAAATTGCCCCTGAAAAACCTTCTCAGCATACTCTCAGCCTTTACCAGGCTAGTGGTTCCAAGCCACATAGGATAGTACACATGGCTGTCAAAAGAAGACACCTGGGGAAGGAACACATAGACTCATAGACACATCCATTGGTGGATTAGGAAAGGCATGAAGGCAGGTACTCATTAGGGAAATAGTATAAGAAAACTTAGATGATGCAGCAATACCTTTCCCATGTCTTGGAGACTCACCTCGATCTTATTCAGATTTTGTTAGCTTCTAGCTATGTAAAAGGAGAGGGGTTGTAGAATGAGCTACATCTACCTCTGGCTGGTAGAGGTGGTTCCCAAATAGGATGTAATATTGAAGAGTGGCTTATCATTGTCTATTGTGGCTAGACCCTTTTAATTCAGTATGTTTGATTCCAAATGGTCATGTAGATTGGATTGAGGAGATGATTTTAGGTTTGTACCCCCACCCCCACCCCACCCTAGTCTAAGCTGACTCACTTTATTGGTAAAGCTTTATATATATATATACATATATATATATATATATATATATATATGCATGCATGCATTATCTCACTTGGCAGTAGAGCACAGACATGGTTCCTAGGAAGAAGGTGAATCATTACAAGTAGTTGGCAAGGGATCTGGAGTTTTGGCTTTCTTTCCCTTGCTTACTTCCTCTGATCTAAAAATGAGAGGGATTAATACCTTGTGTTGCGTCTACCTATTCCTTCTCTTTTGATGGATAATTAAGAAGGAGTCTGACAGGGACCTTTTTTTTCCATATGAGCATTTAAGGATGATGATATTGAGCCTAGAATGTCCAACCTTTCAGAATTACAGGTGATCCAGAAACTGCTACATTTTAGGGGACTTCAAATTATGCTCTAGTTATATAGCTTTGGGATTCTTCTGATGCTACAATGATTCAATTTGTACCTTAGTCAAGTCACTTAACCTCTGAGAATAATTTTTGCCTAATCTAGAAAATATTTGAATAGAATGGTTTTTGAGGTCCTTTCCAGATCTAAATCTATGATACCATGATCCTTCTTGAGCGGGTACAGGTGATGTGACTATAATTTGAAGCCCCTTGAAATAAGAAAGGGTGGCCATTATGATATTGATTGGCTGAAACAATAACTTGATAGTAGTGATGGCATGCTCCCTGAGCCTATGAATTGTCTCTTCCTGGTCCTTTACAGTGACAAGGGAAGGAGCAGCACTTTCCATGGTAGTAGAACTATTATGTTTATTCATTCAGAACATTTGGTGAAGTCATCGGGTATAGTCTCAGAAATAGAAACACATCAGAAATGTAACTGAAACTGCGAAAAATCCTCTCGTCCTGGGCTTACCCTTTTCTGGAACACAGTCCTTACAGAGTGAGACTTTAACATATGAGATAATTATATACATATGTTAGCTATTTGTTATTATTATCCTTATTCTTGTTTTTTTCAATAGAGTTCAAATAGAAATAGTACAGAGACAAGTCACTATCCTATTATTCTGTGATTATTAGAAATGCCAGGAGGCATTAATTCTGGGTGATAAATTACATTATTATTTGACTGATCAAGAATAATTAATATGGTCAAATGATTTTCTCAGTAATAAAGAAGACCAAATCCCCTCACAGAGATCCACAAAGAGATACTTTGTGAACTCATTATTCAGCCCTCCCTTGGACATTCCCAGACAACTCTAATTGGTAAATAGCCACTGGGGAGGTGGTCCATCACAACTGTCAACTCCTCTCTATTTCCTGGATGAAGGAGGGCATTAACACATTTAGTGATGTGCCATTAGTAATAACATCTAGTCTAAACCAGTTTTTTTTCCTGAGCAAGATAAGCTTCATTATCTCCCTTTTCTTCTTTCCATTCTGGAGTGTGAGGTCCACAGAGGAGCATTCCTTGCAGTTTCTAAGAACAAAGAAATGTGTAAAAAGGTCAAAGAAGTGATTTGAGCCTCTAATTCAAAACCCAGACTAGAAAAAATTCAAAATATATTAAAAATAAATTTTCTCAATTTTCTGTTATTTAATGTTTTGAACACTTTTGCCCAGGTAGGTAAAATAATTGCTTTTGGTTCTTAAAGAAAAGTATTGAGAAATAAATTCAACTTTTGTAGGCTTTCTGAAAGCATCTTTGGATTCATTCCAGCCATAAACTGGATGATGGGAATGATTATGTACCTCATCCTGTTCCCATCTCATTTAAAATTTTTTCTGCTAGGTATTGTCAATTGTGGTTAGACTCTCAATTACATGTGTATAAATCATATTTAGTTGCATTTCTTTTACATTTTTCTTAAACATCATTAAAAAATACCTCTTGCTTTATCTCTTCCAGAAATTCTAGAAGAATTTATAATCAATTTGTATTTTTATTTGAGTTTTTTTTTTGTAGATTTTTGGAGTTAATTTCTTCTGGGGTTGGATCTTGAGCATTCCTGACACCATAACAGCTCATTATGGTAACATTCTTTTTTTTATGCTAAGGTCAGACTCTGAACAATTCTGGAGGGAAAGTCTGGATTGATCATTTTGATTTCTTAAGGTTTTGAGTATTGTTTATTCTAGAATTTCAGGGATAGCTGAGGCTGGAGATCTGAAAACTTCAATGCTCCCAAAGTGGTCAGATCCATGGCAAAATCTTGCTGACTCTCTGGCTTGGGCTTTGCAAATTCTTGACCCCAGGGCTTGGGTCTGAGTAACAGTAGACTGCTGCTGGACTTAACCCATATCAGCTAGCTAGAAAGCTCCTTGCTGGTTCAGTCACAGAATTGTAAACTCCTCTTTGGTCTGGGATATCTGCATTGGTTATTCCTCTGTGGGCATTAGACTGGGCTTAAAGTTGTACTTAAGACCACTCTCTACTCCTGGGGTTGTGGTGGTTCTGAGCCATACTCTTTCACTACTTATGATGTAGGTCCTTTCTTTAGTCCACCCTGTACCCAGAACTGGTCAGCAGGAGACAAAGCTTCTCTGTTATTACCTTGTTGCTTTATGAAATCTATTTGTCCTAAAATATTTATATTTTAATTTGTTTAGAATATACTCTCAAAATATCTATTTATCTTTCTTCTTTTTGATGAGGAAGTGCTAGTTTTTTTATAGTTGCTTTGAGATCTTAGCTGTATAGTTACCATGAGTCTTCTGATTCTTAATGTTGTATCAGTTTAAAAAAAATTTTTTTAAACCCTTATATTCTGTGCATTGACTCATAGGTGGAAGAGTGGGCAGTGGGGTTAAGTGACTTGCCCAGAGTCACACAGCTGGGAAGTGTTTGAGGCCAGCTTTGAACCTAGGACCTCCCGTCTCTAGGCCTGACTCTCAATCCACTGAGCACCCAACTGCCCCCTGTTGTATCAGTTTTTGATTGGACATCATTTGGGTCTGTTGTCATCGTTTTACTGTGACTTAGGTGTACATTAACAGGTACTGTATCAAAGTTAATTTCTTTAAATGCAAATTAAAAAAAATTGACTTCAAGATGCCAGCCTTTTCCTCAATAATTTATGTATCTTACCTTGAGAAAACCAAGGAATTTATAAGTGTTGCTTTGATCTTTTGGTTTATTTGATCTCAAGATTCATTTTCATCACCTTCTTACAAAGCACTATAAAGCAGATACTACTATTAAACCCTTTTTTACAGATGAGAAAACTAAGACTGAGAGAGGTTAAATGATTTTCCCAGGGTTATATAACTAGTAAGTGCCCATGAAGAGATCTGGATCCCAGCCAGGATAGAGTTCTGGGCCTGGAATCAGAAAGATCTAGGTTTGAGAATCATATGCTTAGAGATAACTGAACTCATAGGAATGCACCCCAGGATGTAAAACTTCTGGGTAGTTAGGAAGTCAGGGGCTTTCCATTTAGCAAGGCTTTGGAAACAAGTCCAGTGCACCCCAGAGTGCAAGATCTCTGGGCAGACATTAACTTAGAAGCAGTAAGACACATAGTCTGCTCCCCAACATGAGAAAAGTAAACATTTTCCTCTCCCCAAAACACTAGATGTCCTGCCAAGAAAATAATAAGCAAGAGCACTGTAAGAAGAACATACAGTATTCTATACAAAACTGGGTCATATATTGACATGTTGAATTGACATGTTACCTATGATTTATTATCCTATAGAAAACACTGGTTAGAGCCACTAAGGCCATCTACATCCATTGTTTCCATCTTGTAAATTATTACCAATCATTGTTTTTGCAAAAGGCTTACTTTTAGCCTACGTAATTTTTCCTATAAAGTATGTACCTCGAATAAATAAACTTTGTCACCACCCAGCAAGAGGATGTCTGCAAGTCTGATCTGTCAGCCTGTGGGGTTGATCCTCTTGTAATCCCAGCCAATTTCTCTTATCCTGGTTCGAGGACCCACGAGCTGTTTGTGGAACAGGTCTCTCCATATATACCCCAAAGACTGAGAAGGAACAGATATACAAATAGGAGGCAGACCAATGATACTGTCCTGGAATGCTGTCACTCTTGGCTTTACTTAATTGTTGGCAGTGGTATTGTCAGTGCTAGTACTATTCACTTCTCTTCTTCACTTACCTCTCTCAACACATTATCTCTATGTATCCACATTAATAGCACAAATAATTTCAGTTTTGAGCAGTTTAGCACTGTTCAATAGTGCTGCCCCATTTTATTGCTACTCTTATCCTTGGAGGTTGATGTATTAGTTATTTTGTTTACTTATCTTCTCTCAATTATATTGTAAGTTTATTGAGGACAAGGTCTGGGCCATATAGCACCCCAAGGATCAATGCCCAGGATCTTTCACGTAAAAGGTGTTTAACCATCATTGGCTGAGATGATGTAAAGAAACAGAAGTTGCTTAATTTCAAGAAGACTCTTTTAAGTTGATAGTTTTTGAACACTTTTCAAATGTTTGAGGATCATGTCAATGAAGAACTAATGTAATTCTATGTGACTCCACTGTAGAAGTTGAAAATGTTGGAAGGCATGTTTTGGTTTAATTTTTAGGAAAAACATCTTCACTATTAGAGTTATCCCATTAAAATCAAATCAGTGATTCATTGGGCAATGAATTTCCATTATTGGAGGTGCTCATTCACTAGATCATCACTTATTAAAGATGTTGCAAGGTTTCTTCTGCTAAGAGTTATGGACTTGGTGACTTGTGAAGGTCCTTCTGCATCTAGAATAGGTATGAGATTTTCTATTAGGTTAAGCCTAACCTCCAGAAAAAATTATAAGAAAATCAGAGGAGTCTATTCTTTATTTTTCATTGGTAATGCAGTCTTTGGTGTGCAGTCAAAATTTGAGTAGAAGATTGACTCCTCGTGGAGCCAATGTAAAATTCAAAGTCCTAAGGGTAAAATGCAAACTTATTAGTTTCAATTTCCTGGAGGACCTTTTCTCTTTGGAGACCAGAGGAAAACTTCTTTGATTTTTAATTTTGATCCTAAGACCCAGAATATGCCTCCTGTGTTCTGTCAACTGCTGAATATGAGAACAATAAAAAGAGAAACTTTGACTGATAAAGTCATACTTTGCAGTTGTGTTTCTTAGCTCAATGTCTCCTAGAGAACCTCAGAGATTGGCCTCTAGAGTTGTGAAACTGAATTAGAACCTATAGAAACGTCACTGCCAATCTCACCAAAGCTACTTCCTCAAGAACCTGGTGAGTGAGGAGGCAGGAAAGCCCAATGCTGATGGTGAACTTTAGAATTCTCTCCTGATTCTTCTTTTTAAAGCAATGACCATGGGAACCCAAAGCTCTGTGAAAGGCTTCTTCCCTAAAAGTGATTAAAGTGGATTGGTAAGTGTGCCTTGGAGAATATACAGAAAAAAAATTAACTTCATGGTATAAATAGAGTTTTATGTATGTGCCACAAGGTGAGGGAATCTTAATGGTTGTCCTGGGCCCCAGGAGTTCTCAGTCTGTAAGCATCTTAGAGGACCTATTTCTTTATTCTTAAAATGGGGCCATCGGTTTTGGTCCCTGTCTTGGTTCCTGTACAAGGGAGCTGAAGAGTTCTGGGTAGTCTCACCACACAGTAGTAACTGGATTAGAAAGGAAACCATTGCTTCTCTCCCACTCCCTTGATCTTACAGCAGCTTCAGGTTTTACTTTGGTCAGAAGTATTTTTGTTTTTTGTTTTTGGCAACAGTTTATCTCAGAGACTATTACAGAATCGGTCATTGTATTCTGTTGGCAACAAGGACAGGCTTGGCTTAATAGAGCCAGGAAGGGATACATTTAGAGTCTCCCAGTGTGCATTCCCCCTTTGTCCAAAGGGTGGGGAAATACGTTTTCGTTTCTTACATACCTCTTTTTTTCCTGTCCCCACAGATCCTTCCCAGAGAAGAATGGCCCCAGGAAATGACTCCTCAGTGACAGAATTTTTCCTTGCAGGTTTAACGGACCAACCAGAGCTCCAGCTTTTTCTCTTTTTCCTGTTCTTAGGGATATATGTGGTCACTGTGCTGGGGAATCTCAGCTTGATTATTCTGATTAGACTGAATTCCCATCTTCACACTCCCATGTATTATTTCCTCTTCAACCTGTCCTTCATAGATCTCTGTTATTCTTCTGTCATTACCCCCAAAATGCTAACGAATTTTGTGTCAGAGAAAAGTGTCATCTCCTATTCATGGTGCATGGCTCAGTTGTATTTCTTTTGTTTCTTTGGACTTTCTGAAACCTTGCTTTTGTCAGCCATGGCCTATGATCGTTACATTGCTATCTGTAACCCATTACTTTATACTGTCACAATGTCCTCTAAGGTCTGCTTCCTGTTAGGGCCTGGAGTATATGTGTTGGGGTTTGCTGGTGCCATGGCCCATACGCGATGCATGCTTAGACTGTCCTTTTGTGACAACAATCTCATCAACCACTACATGTGCGACATACATACTCCCCATCCTGGAGCTTTCCTGTACTAGCACGTATGTCAGTGAGTTAGTGGCTTTCATTGTTGTTAGCATTGACATTGGAACGGTCAGTTCCACCATTTTCACATCTTACACCTTCATCTTCTTCAATATCTTCCGCATGAGCTCTTCTGGGGGCAGATCTAAAGCCTTTAGCACTTGCAGCTCCCATATAGTCACTGTTTCTCTTTTCTTTGGCTTAGGAGCTTTTATGTACCCCAAACCTTCTTCTGTTGCGTCTATGGACTAGGGAAAAGTGTCCTCTGTGTTTTATACCATTGTAGTGCCTATGCTAAACCCCTTGATCTATAGTTTGAGGAATAAGGATGTCAAACTGGCTATGAGAAAAATCATGAGACCAAGGATGATCTTCTGAAGAGAACCAGGGTCTGTGTCCACAAGAATACTCATGGTTCGATTGGCTTTTTTTGGAGCACCTTGTTGAAGGAATCCTGGCTTGAATGCTTTTCTCCCACCATTGGAATATTTAACCAATCTTCTGAAAACAGTTAATTTATGTTTTGTGGAAGGATTTATTTCCCAAATATTTCTTGGGAATGGTCTTTTTAATCAGCGTGCTTCTCTAGAGAATTTAATTCCAACTCTAGTCCTAGAAATTTCATATGACTTTTCATAGACTAGTATACAAGGAAAAAATTTTAAAATTTGCAAGGAGGTAGGTGGTATAAAGTTTATAGCATATGTTATGTTTCTTTTAGCTAAGTGGCAACTGCTGTGGGCAAACCAGGTAGAGTGTTGATGTCAATAAAAAGATTGTATAATCTGTTCATTTTATTAGCATTCTTTTTTCCTCAGTAGGAGGTAGGAATTTTTACCATTTCTCTCAAGCAGGCTGATTTGTTATAGAGAAATTTTCATTAAATTAAATTAATAGTATCAGAGATTTTGAGCTAGGAGGGACCACAGAGATCAACTCTTCTAATATCCTAATTTATAGATAAGGAGCTGAGGCCTAGAGATATTCAATGACTTGCTTAGGATTATAAAGTAAATATGTGCCAGGAGCAGGACTTGAATCAAAATCTCTTGACACAGGCCTGTTCTCTACCACACCATGCTGCTTCACAAAAAATGCAAGAAAAAAAAAGATTTTCATAAAATGTCCTTTTAAATGATTTCTTTACAGCATAGTTAACTTTATTGCTATTCATGATAATCCCATGTATTTCTTTAGACATATTTCTATAGAGTGGAAAAAATCTTACTTTTTCCTTTTCAAGGAGGCAGAGAAACAAAATTTAGAAATTTTCTTCTGTTCATCTTGGGCAAAGTATAAGAAAAAATGCTGGTGAGATTTATAATATATGTTAGACACATAAAAAGCTCCAAACAGTGGGGAGAAAGTCATTGTGTGGAATCTAGGACATCCTGTCTGACGTGAAATTTCTAAGATGTAGCGGGGAGGATTACAGGTTCCTAGCCCCCATATCAGAATAAAACATGACCAGGAACAGGGGATTCTGGATATACCTCTAAGATCAGATGAACAATCATTGTAGGAACCCAAAGAACACATTCAATATCACAAGAAAGTGGACAGTCACTTTGTTAACCATCGCCCTAAAACCCAGGTATTAGAGCCTACATGTCAGAGAACTCAGAATCTTGCACAGATTTTTGTAGGAGCAGAAGTCTCCCATTATCACTGATGAGGGAAGAACTGAACATTAGGATCTAAAAAAAGAGATATTTTCACTATGAAAGTGGCTCAAGGGGAACAGTGGCTGACACAGAAAATAGAACTTTGAGAAGTAAAGGAAGGGAGCTGCTGAGCAAGGGACATTTTGAATTGGAATGTCATTATAAGTGAATCAATGGAATGATTATGTACCAAAAACAATAAAGCAAACAGTGATCCTCCCCTATTTTGGGGAAGGAAATTGTTGGACAAAGGAGTTAACCTATTGGCTACTTGAGACAGTGAGTTTTTTTCTTTTCCCTGCTTGGAGAAAGCACCATTCATCTCTGAAAAAATCAGAAAAGAGAATGTAAAGCACCCCAAACTATTGCTCAATTGGATAAAATAGTTTAATCCTTGACATTTTTCCCTTGGAGGGCCATGGACTATATGAGTACTAGGGAACTAGGAAGTGAAATCAGGAGCAGCAACTGAGACAATTTTCACTGTGAATGCTTGTTTTGGGTGTGCATTTTGTTATGAGAGCAATGACAGGTGTGCAGAAATGCCTAGGTCAGGAGACTTTGGTGCCCTGGGACTTACTTGATAACTTTTTCTCCTGGGTACTAATTGTGGGGTGTGAGTATGTGCATATGGGATTTGTGGACTTTTTGTTTGTAACCTGCCATGCCCCTCCTAGTATATACTGGTATGGAACTAGTAATAGGACCTAAATGATCATATCTGCCTAAGAACAGGTAGCTAGGTCATGCAGTACACACAGAACTAGACCTGGAGTTAGGAAGAGTTGAGACCAAATCCTGCCTCGGCTCTTAATGGCTGTGTGACTCTGGACAAATCACTTATCCTCTTTCATCCTCATTACAGCCACATCTGTAAATTAGGGCTAATAATAGCATCTACATCACTGAGTTGTTTGGAAGATAAAATGAGTTAACATAAGCAAAGTGCTTTTAAAACTTAAAGAGACAGATAAATGCAATCAGCATCTGAATTTTAGATCAATGGCCTTAGCTCCATTGTGATTGCTGGCCAACTGGCTAATTGAGGTGGGATGGGATTAGATAACTGAGATAGCAAAATTTCACCAAACTATTAAGGTTCCGAACCTAAGACTTTGGAGAGGTGCTGCCTTTGTGGAAGTTCATCTGGGACATTGGTGGATTGAGAGTTGAGTCGGCTTATTATCACTTGATCTAGCTATTGCTGAGGATTCAGTATCCACTGACATTTTTTTCTTCTTGAGAAAGCTAGGTTGTGATATTTCATAGTATAAATTTCTTTCATTGGTAAATCCATCACCATATTTGTTTACAGACTTATATTTATAGCTTTCACAATGGTGGGTTACAGTGAAGACTCTTTTCTTGTAGGATGCAATTTGACAATAGTTTTTTCAATTGACAGTTTGTCCATAGGCCAGTCAAGTTGTTTCAAATAATTACTGTATCATTGTATTTCAAAATATAATTTTTGTTGTAATTTTATTTAAAACAATTTCAGCGTGAAGTTGTGTTGCCTTGTAAAACTGTTTTATTGAAGGGTTGGTGAGCTAACATGCTTACAAAAAGTACATCACATATGTCATTGTTATTATAAAAAGTCATAAATTGCTGTAGTACTAGGTTGAATAATCACCATGAACATTCAATTATTGGAAATATGTCGCATTCTAATTCTTATAAGGTAAAGCTGGTAGATGTTTTGAGTTCAGGACTTCTGTGCTGCAGAAGGGTTAAAGTCATTTGGATATCTGCTCTAAGTTCCCCACTAATATGATGTGCCCCCGTGAAAGCAGAGGACCATCAGATGGCCTAAGGAGGGATAAGCCATCTTCCAATGGAAAAAAATGGAGCAGGTTAAAAATGGGTCTCATAATTGACCACTGCCCTTTCAGTCCAGGCTGGAAGATGAGCCTTCCTGTAATTCTGAGGTTAGTGCTCATTGGGAAGAATGTGTTTAAAACAATGAAAACTTATGTAATTTAAGTCTTAAAGTATCATTGGAACAGTAAAATGCATGAGATTTTGAAAGTATCCTAACAAATACTGTATAATATTCCTAAAATATAAAGTTTATCACCTCAAGGCAGGAAAAGAAAGATGAATACTTCATCAAATAAAAGGAAGAGAGTTAATACATGGTCTAAGCATATGATAAGCAGATTAAAAACTTAGAGAAAAGTTTTTTAATAAGTTCACATCATTTCACTAATATTAATGACTGACAATAATTACATGCCATCGGATTTGTGAAAAGGAGTGTTTGCTTTTGGATGGAACCTAGGAAAAAGCTAAGATTCTAAATGGTACTCAAAAACCAATATACACCTGAACTCAACCAACAATAAATTGATAAAGAAGAGTCAACTGGTTAAGTTATACATTGAACATCAATAATATATAAATGAACAATTTTGAGAAATCCTATAAACTGATGAAGAATGAAATAAACAGAAATAAGAAAACAAATTACACAATTAAAAGAGAAACAACTTTGAAAGTTGTAAGAACAATGATAAGACATGACAGTTCATGATTTCAGACAACCAGTGATGAAATCATTAGAGATATAACAAATTTAGAATATGAAAGGAGACATATATATGAAAGACATATACAGTATATTACAAGAAACTTGTTTTTCTTTTTTTTCTCATTGAGGTGGGGGTTTGAGGAAGAGAAAATAGATTTCTGTTGTGTAAAAAGATAAGAGTTGGGGGAATGTTACAGATGTGAAATGTTACAACGCATTTTCAGATGAGGTCACTGTATTGGTTTTACATAATTTTTGCTTCTTTTCAGGTGAAAATAATCTGTAAATGTTTGTAATATGAAGACAAAACAGGTCAGTAAACTTTTTAAACATATGAAAGCGCTTTAGGTCACATTATCATCACTGGAATTATGGAAATGTTATTCTTAAGGGATCAGGTTTATTGATTAATGCATATTATGCAAGGAAATGATAGAAACAATTTAACATATCATTGCAGATTGCAAAATTTAGCACTTAACTTAATATAGAATACCTGGAGAAATGAACAGGTGGCCAGAATTATGCACCAGAAGTTTACTGTCTTTTGCAAAGGAAGAAACAACAAATCTTTAACTTCAAATATACCCCTACACTATTCTTGAGAATTTAAGAAATACACTTCATGAGGACTGAAGCATTAGCACAGATAAAACTTTTGCCTACAATCACAGAATCTAAGTTTGATTCATAGATGTTTAAGAATAACTTCTTTTTTTAATTTTTAACTTTTTAAAAACTCTTACTTTCCATTTTGGAATTAGTATTATGCATTGGTTCCAAGGCAGAAGAATGATAAGGGCTAGATAATGGGGTTTAAGTGACTTGCCCAAGGCCACACAGCTAGGAAGTGTCTGGGGTCATATTTGAACCCAGGACCTCCCATCTCTGGGCCTGGCTATCAATCCACTGAGCCACCCAAATGCTCCAAGAATAGTTTTGATTGATACCGTCATACTGAATATCTATCATCTCCAAGCAATGTGGAATAAAAAGGTTTTCAAAGTATAGAGAGCTAGCAAATGACATTCATATCACAAGGAAACAGAAGAGGTACCTAACTTTTTACTGTCCTGCTTCCTACCTGAGTTTCCCCCCTTCCCCATATCTTGGCCTTCCTTAATCATATATCCTGATAAACTGCCATATCCTACCCTATTTCTTGGCATAAGGCCATCATTGTTGATATGGTCAAGGTCAGAACACTGGGCAGGTCTTTGCTTAATCTGTACCTGGAGAATAGTCTCCATTCCCCAAGATGGTCAAGTTGAGAATACTAGGTGGAGTTTTTTTTTTGTAGGAAACACTAAATATTTATTGAATTAGATTGGTTTGTACTCTAGTTGGTTAAATTAATTCAAATATCACTGGAAGGGGACTCTTAGAAGCTCCACAGCTAGGAGCATCTGAATATTATATAGTACACTTATGATATTGTGACTAAATATAGGGCACAAACACAAAAGAGGATTGCCTGCTTTATGAGTCCTTGAATTGTTCAGGGATCAGAAGTACGATTAGTACCTGTGAATGTCTGCTACACTAGCAGATGGAAGCCTTGAATGTTTCTGCATAAGTTTTCCAAAGTTATATGATCCAAATTATCTCCCTCCCTTCTTTTCTGCCCCCCACCCCCAAGTGGCAAACAATTCAATCTGGATTATACATGTATTATCATGCAAAGTGATAAATCATATGCTTTTATCTGCATTCCTACTGCAATAGTTCTTTCTCTGGAGGTGGATAGCATAAGTCCCTCAGAACTATTCTGGATCTTTGCATTGCTGCAAAGTTGATCACATTTGATTGTTCCACAATATTGCTGTTACAGTGTACACTGCTTTCCTGGTTCTGTTCATTTTGCTTTGTATCAGTTAATGTAAGTCTTTCCATTTCTTTTTTTTTAAACCCTTAACTTCTGTGCACTGACTCATAGGTGGAAGAGTGGTAAGGGTAGGCAATGGGGGGTCAAGTGACTTGCCCAGGGTCACACAGCTGGGAAGTGTCTGAGGCCGGATTTGAACCTAGGACCTCCCGTCTCTAGGCCTGGCTCTCAATCCACTGAGCTACCCAGCTGCCCCCGAGTCTTTCCATTTCTTTCTGAAATCATCCTGTTTCTCTTTCCTTATAGTATAATAGTATTCAATCACCATCATATACCACAGTTTGTTCAACCACCCCCCAATCAAGGGACATCCCTTTAGTTTCCAATTCTTTGCCACCACAGAAAGAGCAGCTATAAATATTTTTGTACAAGTAGGTCCTTTCCCATTTAAAAAAATTTCTAATACCACCTAATAGTGTTATTACTAGTTCAAAAGGTATGCATTCTTTTTTAGCCCTATGGACACAATTCCAAATTGCCCTTCAGATGGTTGGATCAGTTCACAACTCCACCAGTAATGCATTAGTGTCCTACTTTTGCCACATCCACATTGACACTTATAATTTTCCTTTACTGTCATATTGGCCAATCTTATTAGGTATGAGGTGATACTTCAGAATTGTTTTAATTTTCATTTCTTTAATCAAGAGTGATTTAGACCATTTTGTCATATGATTGATTATTGATAACTTTGACTTCATCTGAAAATTGCCTATTCACATCCTTTGATTATTTAACAATTGGGGAATGACTTGGATTCTTATAAATTTGACTTAGTTTTTAATGTATTTGAGAAATGAGACCTTTATTAGAAAAATTTTGTCATAAAATTCCCCCCCCCCAGTTTGTTGCTTCCCTTCTAATCTTGGTTGCATTGGTTTTGTTTGTTAAAAAACTTTTAAATCTAATATAAGCAAAATTATTTATTTTATACATTGCTAAGTTCTCTATCTCTTGTTTGGTCATAAATCCTTCACTTCTTCATATATCTGATAGGTGAACTATTCTATGCCTCCATAATTTACTTATAGTATCACTCTTTATGTTTAAATCATATACCCATTTGACCTTATCTTGATAGAGATTGTGAGATATCGATCTCATCCTAATTTTTGCCAAGCTGTTTTCTAGTTTTCCCAGCAGTTTTTTAAAAAGAGTTCTTATCCCAAAAGCTAGGATCTTTGAGTTTATCAAACACTAGATTATTAATGTTATTTACCCCTAAATGATTACATTTGTTATAAATAATAATTAATCTGGAGGCTTATTACTAGATTTGTAAGCATTCTTAGTAAAGAGAGAAAGAGAGAGAGAGAGACAGAGAGAAAGAGAGTAATTAATTTTAACCTTTCTAATTTTAGGTAAAAATTCAATCCTCCATTGCAGCCAGCCTTTAAGCCTGTGCCTGTCAGAGATGGCCCGGTGAGACAAAAGAACAGTGAGAGAGCAGTCCCAGAGAGCCAGTTAGTTCAAAAGCTTAGTCCAGAGAAGAGAGCTCTCTACTTCTCTTGCTGTTTTTTTTTTAAACCTATAGCGCCTCTCTCGGTGGTAACATTGGGAGATGTTGGCTACAATTGGGGGATGCAGGCCCAACCAGGAGACATGTGACTCTGTGACTTCTATGTCCCATCACTGGGGTGCACAGGATCATGGTCCCCTAAATATTTTACTTCACACACATTAATCCACCCTTCCAAGACTCTTGATCGTAATGTCCGTGCCCCACTGGAAGGGAATTCTTTCCCTACTGTGGTCAAATCAAGGCTTCTTCTACCTGTAACAATGCAAAGCATTTTCTAGTTTCTTATAGGCAATATACTTATTAATCAGAACCCATATTTTACAGCATTTTCAGTGGAATATATAGTTTCTGCACAGAGGTAGGTAATGGCTGCTTTACTAATCCATTTTTACTTCTATACCTTGGCTTAGACTGAGTTCTTTTTTTTCTACCCATAATTTTCTGATTAAGCAGATTATTCTTTCCATTTGAGAGCCAGGTCCATTTTCTTTAGCTTGAATTTTCACCATTTTTTTTGCAGCCAATGATCCAATGACTCGATCTATTATTCCAGGTCTCACTCACAGGAAATGCCGTTAGCTTTTCCCCTCTCTCAGCTCCTACCTAGACTCAAGTTTTCCTGTACTGAGTTTCCTGACTTCCCAATTTATATTTCTCCTTTTGCTTCCTCTCTTCTTCTCATTCTTTAGGCAATTCTAGAGCACTCATTACTCCAGTCCCTTTTGTTTAGCCACACAGTTTAGCTGTTACCCAACTATTATACTCATTTAGGTTCTTAACAGGTTTCTTTTTTCTATTAGATATAACAGCTATAAGTAGCTTTCTACATATAGTCTTATTCTCTGACCATCTTTAATTCTTGAGGATTTATTCTCAATAGGGTTACTGAGTTAAGTGTATGACCACTGTTCTGAATTTTGTGTACTTACCCAAATAGTCTCCAGAAAAACTGCACTAGTTCATAATCCCACATAAAATGCTTCAGGGTAGCTGTTCATAGTATGTCAAATTAGGCTTTTATTTATTTTTGAAAATGAGATGGATATGAGGTGATAATTTATACTTCAACACTTCAAAGAGCTGTAATTTATTGGCAGGAGTACTCCTTCCATTGATGCAGATTGCAATCCTGTTATAACTTAATAGATGCTCTTCAAAAGTTGCTGTGGCCAGAAAGTCAATCATTCTTCACACAACTTGTTCAAGAGCTTCCTGGGATTTGGCTAGGTTGGTCTTCGAACAACTGACATATGGTTCATTACAGGGTCTGGGCTTAATATTTTTTTCATCTTGGTGGGACCTACCAGGGGCTATTGTCACTGGCATAATCTATGGAGATTCAGTTTTACATCTTTTTTTTTATTTTAACCATTTATTAATATTCATTTTTAACATGGTTACATGATTCATGCTCCTACTTTCCCTTTCACCCCCCGCACTCCCCCCACCCATGGCCGACGCACATTTCCACTGGTTTTAACATGTGTCATTGATCAAGACTTATTTCCAAATTGTTGTTAGTTGCATTGGTGTGGTGGTTTCGAGTCTACATGTCCAATTATGTCCACCTCAACCCATGCGTTCAAGCAGTTGTTTTTCTTTTATGTTTACTCTCCTGCAGTCCTTCCTCTGAATATGGGTAGCGTTCTTTACCATAAATCCCTCAGAGCTTTCCTGTGTCATTGCATTGCTGCTGGTTCAGAAGTCCATTACATTCAATTTTATCATAGTATATCAATCTCTGTGTACAGTGTTCTTCTGGCTCTGCTCCTTTTGCTCTGCATCAGTTCCTGGAGTTCTTCCAAGTTCACATGGAATTCCTCCAGTTTATTATTCCTTTGAGTACAATAGTATTCCATCACCAGCATATACCACAGTTTGTTCAGCTATTCCCCAATTGAAAGACATACCCTCCCTTTCCAGTTTTTTGCCACCACAAAAAGCACAGCTATAAATATTTTCGTACAAGTCTGTTTATCTATGATCTCTTTGGGGTACAAACCCAACAATGGTATGGCTGGATCAAAGGGCAGGCATTCTTTTATAGCCCTTTGAGTATAGTTCCAAATTGCCAGCCAGAATGGTTGGATCAGTTCACAGCTCCACCAGCAATGCATTAATGTCCCAATTTTGCCACATCCCCTCCAGCATTCATTACTCTCCCCTTCTTTCATTTTAGCCAATCTGCTAGGTGTGAGGTGATACCTCAGAGTTGTTTTGATTTGCATTTCTCTGATTATTAGAGATTTAGAACACTTTCTCATGTACTTATTAATACTTTTGATTTCTTTACCTGAAAATTGCCTATTCATGTCTCTTGCCCATTTATCAATTGGGGAATGGCTTGATTTTTTTATACAATTGATTTCACTCCTTGTATTTTTGAGTAATTAGACCCCTGTTAGAATTTTTTGTTATAAAGATTTTTTCCCAATTTGTTGTTTCCCTTCTGATTTTGGCTGCATTGTTTTTGTTTGTACAAAAGCTTTTTAGTTTAATATAATCAAAACCATTTAATTTACATTTTGTAATTTTCTCTAACTCTTGCTTGGTTTTAAAATTTTTCCTTTCCCAGAGATCTGACAAGTATACTATTCTGTGTTCACTTAACTTATTTATAGTTTCCCTCTTTATATTCAAGTCATTCACCCATTCTGAATTTATCTTGGTGTAGGGTGTGAGATGTTGATCTAAACCTAATTTCTCCCATATTGTTTTCCAAATTTCCCAGCAGTTTTTGTCAAATAGTGGATTCATGTCCCAAAAGTTGGGCTCTTTGGGTTTATCATACACTGTCTTGCTGATGTCATTAACCCCAAGTCTATTCCACTGATCCTTCCTTCTGTCTCTTAGCCAGTACCATATTGTTTTGATGACCGCTGCTTTATAGTATAGTTTAATATCTGGTACTGCTAGGCCCCCTTCCTTCACATTTTTTTTTCATTATTTCCCTTGATATTCTTGATCTTTTGTTATTCCAAATGAAATTTGTTATAGTTTTTCCTAATTCAGTAAAGAAGTTTTTTGGTAGTTTGATAGGTATGGTGCTAAATAGGTAAATTAATTTGGGTAGAATGGTCATATTTATTATGTTAGATAGTCCTACCCATGAGCAATCAATGGTTTTCCCATTGTTTAGATCTAGTTTTATTTGTTTGGAAAGTGTTTTGTAGTTGTTTTCATATAATTGCTGTGTTTGTTTTGGTAGATAGATTCCTAAGTATTTTATATTGTCTAGGGTGATTTTAAATGGTGTTTCTCTTTCTGCCTCTTGTTGCTCTAATGTGTTGGAAATATATAGAAATGCTGATGATTTATGTGCATTTATTTTGTATCCTGCAACTCTGCTAAAGTTGTTGATTATTTCTACAAGCTGCTTAGTTGATTCTCTGGGATTTTTTAAGTAGACCATCATATCATCTGCAAAGAGTGATAGCTTAGTTTCCTCTTTGCCTATTTTAATACCTTCAATTTCTTTTTCTTCTCTAATTGCTACTGCTAGTGTTTCTAGTACTATGTTGAATAATAGAGGTGATAATGGGCATCCTTGTTTCACTCCTGAGCTTATTGGGAAGGCTTCTAATTTATCCCCATTGCATATGATGCTTGCTGATGGTTTTAGGTATATACTGTTTATTATTTTTAGGAAAGTTCCTTCTATTCCTATACTTTTCAGTGTTTTCAATAGGAATGGATGCTGTATTTTGTCAAAGGCTTTTTCAGCATCTATTGAGATAATCATGTGATTTTTGTTTGTTAGACTGTTGATATGGTTAATTATGTGGATGGTTTTCCTAATGTTGAACCATCCTTGCATTCCTTGTATAAATCCCACCTGATCATGGTGGATGATCTTCTTGATTACTTGCTTGAGTCTCTTTGCTAGTATTCTATTTAAGATTTTTGCATCTATATTCATTAGGTTGATTGGTCTGTAGTTTTCTTTCTCTGTTTTTGATCTCGTTGGCTTTGGAATCAGTACCATATTTGTGTCATAAAAGGAATTTGGTAGGACTCCTTCTTTGCTTATCATATCAAATAATTTGTATAGTACTGGGATTAGTTGCTCTTTGAATGTCTGATAGAATTCACTTGTGAATCCATCAGGCCCTGGCGATTTTTTCTTAGGGAGTTCTTTGATGGCTTGTTCAATTTCTTTTTCTGATATGGGATTATTTAGGTATTCTATTTCTTCTGCTGTTAATCTAGGCAATTTATATTTTTGTAAATATTCATCCATATCTCCTAGATTGTTATATTTATTGCCATATAATTGGGCAAAATAGTTTTTAATGATTGCCTTAATTTCCCCTTCATTAGAGGTGAGGCCTCCCTTTTCATCTTTGATATGTCAATTTGGTTTTCTTCTTTCCTTTTTTTTATTAGATTGACCAGTACTTTGTCTATTTTATCTGTTTTTTCAAAATACCAGCTTTTAGTCTCGTTTATTAATTCAATAGTTCTTTTACTTTTGATTTTATTGATTTCTCCCTTGATTTTTAGTATTTCTAATTTAGTTTTCATCTGGGGATTTTTAATTTACTCGCTTTCTAATTTTTCAAGTTGCATGCCCAATTCATTAATCTCTGCCCTCCCTCATTTGTTAATATATGCACTCAAGGATATAAATTTCCCCCTGAGTACTGCCTTGGCCGCATCCCACATAGTTTGGTAGGGTGTCTCATCATTGTCATTCTCTTCAATGAAATTGTTGATTGTTTCTATGATTTCTTCTTTGACTAACTGGTTTTAGAGAATCATATTATTTAATTTCCAATTGGTTTTTGATTTGCCTGTCCAGGTGCCCTTACTAATTATTATTGTTATTGCATTAGGATCTGAGAAGGTTACATTTATTATTTCTGCTCTTTTGCATTTTTTTGCAATGTTTCTATGCCCTATTACATGGTCAATATTTGTGAATGTACCATGTGCAGCTGAAAAAAAGGTCTATTCCTTTTTGTCCCTATTTGTTTTTCTCCACTTATCAATTAAATCTAATTTTTCTAGGACTTCATTCACCTCTCCTACCTCTTGCTTATTTATTTTTTGGTTTGATTTATCTAGATCTGAAAGAGGAATATTTAGATCTCCCACTATTATGGTTTTACTATCTATTTCCTTCTTGAGCTCTGTCAGTTTCTCCTTTATGAATTTGGATGCTATGCCACTTGGTGCATACATATTGAGCAATGTTATTTCCTCATTTTCTATACTGCCTTTAATCAGGATGTAATGACCTTCCCTGTCTTTTTTAATCATATCTATTTTTACTTTGGCTTTGTCAGAAATCATAATAGCCACTCCTGCTTTCTTTTTCTCATTTGATGCCCAAAAGATTTTGCTTAAGCCCTTAACCTTAAACTTGTGTATGTCCACCTGCCTTATATGTGTTTCTTGTAGTCAATATATGGTAGGATTTTGGTTTCTAATCCACTCTGCTATTTGCTTCCGTTTTATGAGTGGGTTCATCCCATTCACATTCAGAGTTATAATTATCAGTTGTGCATTCGCTGACATTTTTGTATCCTCCCCTAGACCCACCCCTTCTTCTTACACTATTTCCTTTTAAACCAGTGGTTTGCTTTGAGCCAGTAACCCTTGTTCCCTCCCTTGATTAACTTCCCTTTCTACCCCCTCCCTTATTATTCCCCTATTTTTATTTTTAAAGGCCTAATGAATTCCCTCCCCCTTCTTCTCCCCTCCCCTTTTTGACCTCCCCACTCCCCTGCTCCCCTTGGTTTATGCCTTCTGACTTTCTCAGTAGGGCTAGATAGAGTTTTTTTTAAACTCTTAACTTTGGTGTATTGGCTCATAGGTGGAAGAGTGGTAAGGGTAGGCAATGAGGGTCAAGTGACTTGCCCAGGGTCAAACAGCCGGGAAGTGTCTGAGGTCAGATTTGAACCTAGGACCTCATGTCTCTAGGCCTGGCTCTCAATCCACTGAACTACCCAGCTGCCCCCTGGTTAGATAGAGTTTTATATCCCAATGGATGATATAGCTACTCTTACCTCTCAGGGTTAATTACATTGAGAGTAAGGCTTAAATATTACCTCTTAATGCTCTCTTCCTCTCCTTCTTGTAATAGTATTTGTCACTTCCCCTTCCCATGCCCTCTTTTTGTATAATAGAATATCCTATTTTTCTTATTCAATCAAGTTTCTCTTGGTGTCCCCTACTATTCACCCCCCTCTTTTCCACCCCCCATATCATCTTAGACCACTTAGTATTCCAACCTCTCCCTATGAATTATTCTTCTGATTATTATAATAGTGAATAGAGTTCACTACAGAGAATTATACATAGCATTTCTCCTCATAGGAATACAGATAATTCGATCTTATTGAAGCCCTTCAAGAGGCAAATTTAAAAAATATGAGTTTTCTGTCTTTCCCCTTTTGTTTCTTACTTGCCTTTTCATGTTTCTCTTGATTTTTGTCGTTGGATATCAAACTTTCCATTTAGTCCTGGTCTTTTCTGTGCAAATACTTGGAAATCTTCTATCTTGTTGAAAGCCCATACTTTCCCCCAGAAGTATATAGTCAGTTTCGATGGGTAATTGATCCGTGGTTGAAGACCAAGTTCTCTTGCCTTTCTGAATATCATATTCCAAGCCTTGCGGTTTTTTAGCGTGGAGGCTGCCAGATCCTGTGTGATCCTGATTGGTGCTCCTTGATATTTGAATTGTCTCTGGCTTCTTGTAAAATTTTTTTCTTTTACTTGGAAGCTCTTGAATTTGGCTATTATGTTCCTGGGGGTTGTCTTTTCTGGGTCTAGTGTAGAGGGTGATCCTTTCAATGTCTATATTGCCCTCTTGTTGTAGAACTTCAGGGCAATTTTGTTGAATAATTTCTTTTAGTAAAGAAGGAAGAGCAATGATTTTCAGATTGTCTCTTCTAGACCGGTTTTCTTGGTTTGTCACTTTCTTATTGAGATATTTCATGTTTCCTTCTATTTTATCAGTCTTTTGACTTTTATTTATTCTTGCTGTCATGAGAGACCATTGGCTTCTAGTGGCTCAATTCTAGCCTTTAGGGACTGGTTTTTGGCTATAATCTTTTGGTTTTCCTTTTCAATCTGGTCATTTCTGGTGTTCAATTGGCTTATCAGTTCATTTGATTTCTAAGCCTCACTTTCCAATTGCAAAATTCTGCCTTTTAAATTCTGCCTTTTAAACTGTTATTTTCTTGCCTGATTTCCTTTTGAGCTATTTCCCATTTCTCTAGCCAAATCTTTCCCAACTTTCTCATCATCTCAGATTTGAACTCTTCAAGAGCTTGTGACCAGTTTTCATTATTTTAGGAGGGTCCGGATGTGATTGCTTGTTTGTTCTCCTCTTCTGTTTGCTCTGTTGTCTGGATTTTCTCTGTGTAAAAGTTGTTGAGTGTTAAAGATTTCTTCTTGTTGTTGTTAATCTTTCTCTTTTGGGCTTCCTGATTCTGGGTTGCCATTTTAAGCCCAGCCCCTTTTCTGCTTTATCCTCACGCTCAGGGTCTGTCTGAGCACTTTAGGCTCCTGAGGTCTCAATTCTCTTTATTCTCAAGGTCAAGCCTCCTGGTGGATCCCCTTGCTTGATCCTCTGCTGGAGGCTCCTTTACAAGTCTCAGCACGCTGCTTCCACAGTTGTATACCCATCTGCACTGGTTCCCCACTCAAGGTTTCAGAGCTTTCGCTAGAGCCTGCTTCTGCCTCCACCCGCACCTGAGCTCAGTGTCAGAGTTCAAAGTCAGTGTGCGTTCTTTAGCCTTTTGGGGTCTTAAGTTTTTCTGCTCTCAGGAGCAGGCCCTGGAGCTGCCAATGACTCAATGGGTGCCCCAAACTTGCTCTACTTCTTTTGCGCTGGCTTTGGAGTTGTAGGTGATGTGTGTGTGTGTGTATGTGTGTGTGTGTGTGTGTGTGTGTGTGTGTGTGTGTGTGTGTGTGTGTGTATGTGTGGTTGCTCAGCTCGCGATTTAGTGAGAGCTGTTTCACCCCTTTATAGCATGGAAATACTCCGATTCCACGTACCTTCCACGTTGCGCCCTGTTGTGGGGTCCCTCCGTTCATCTGGATTTGTTTTTATGTCCCCTTGAGGAGTCCTGTATGCTTCGCTTAGGAGAGGTTAAGTGCTGATTTTTACTCTGCCACCATCTTAACCCTGAAGCCTCAGTTTTACTTCTACAAGCACAATGAAACATTGGTGTAGGGCTTTAGTGGTGAGATACGTGGTACTTATTTTATTTTGTGTTTCTTGACTATTAACATGGCTGAACATTCATTCCTATTTAATATCTTGAGATGCCTATTCATATCCTTTGACTATTTGTCAAGTGGAATTTGGATTCTTTTTGCATAAATGTATATCAGTTCCATATAAATTGTGTATGTAATTTTTATTCTGATTTTCCTTCATGATAATTAATGCCATAGGAGGATTAGTTAAAGAAATTGGTGATGTTGACTTGGATAAGAGAAAACTGATAAGGGCCACAGTGGTTCTCTGTTTGCCCAGGTATCTGAAGGACTGTGATGGTGGAAAAAGGGATTAAAGTTGTTCTGGTTGACCACATAGAGAAGAATGAAAAATAGTTAAAAATTGCAGAGAAGCTAATTAAGGGTCCCTTTACAAAAATAGGTATGAAAAGCAGAATGGGAAGATTCCAAGATAGTAAAGATAGATTTGTTATTCAAATATAGATAATATTTCTTTACTGGAGGTGTCTAAGTGGAGCCTGGAGGACAATTTGCCAGTGATGCTTGAAGAGGGAATTCCTATTAAGGTATAAGTTGGAATCAATCTCCAAGCTCTAATCCAACTCTCATATTTGGTGATCTTGTATAATCTTTTTCTCAAATCTCTTTTTTTTCTTCCTTACAACTTTTGAGTTTTGTTTTCTTGTAGAATGGAAGTAAATGTAAATTCTGCAATAATGAAAATGTAAAATGTAAATACAAAATTGTACAATACAAAAATGCAAATACAAAAATGCAAATAATGGAAGCAAAATGTATAATGGAAGTAAATGCAAAAAAAGTAAATGTAAAATGGAAGTAAATCTTTAATTTCTTATGTAAATAAGAATTAATTTTCTGCCTGCATTTTAGATAAATATACTATTCTTTTTCTTCTAACTTTTAAAAGGTTAACTTGTTGATACAGAAGAAGCTGTGACAAATGGTATCAGATATGGATCTAAATTTATTTTTTGCCATATTGCTACACAGTTTTCCTAACAGCATTGACTGAATAATGAATGATTCCCTTCCTTAAAGTTGAGCATAAACAGGTATATAAAAAACACTAACCTTTTCTATATATTTAGTTGTATTTATGGAATCGGTATTCTGTTCCAGTGATTGAATTTTTGCCTAGTACCAGATAGTTTTGGTATCCGTAACTGATTGGCTAGGAGAGGTGAAGAAAATATAATACTAGGGGGTTGCTGAATAATAATGTGTAAAGGATCAGGGTGAAAACAAATCTGAAGTCACAATTACTTTTCCTTCTGTCTTTCCATAACTGTTTCAGGGACCTATTAGTCAGTCCACAATGAAATTCAGATTCTTTAGTTTTAAAAGTGAAAAGTCCCATATTCTCTTTCAAAATCTTGCTTTTGAGAGCATATAATTTTATGCTGTCTTGGCTACATGCCTTATATGACACATTTATAATCAGAAAGAGATTCTCTGATAATTGACATTGTGATTCCCAGGCCTTAACTAGGAAGGTTTGCAAACCAATTTCTATGGCTAAAACCACTAGAACTGTCACTGAATTCTCATAGAAAAGAAAGGAACACAAAGAAATACATGATTTTGGGTTAGCCATGAATTATCTATTAACAGTAAAACTAAGTGACTTAAAATTTAACATACCAAAGTAAAGGAATGAGCTAAAAAACATGTGTCAGACATACCTAACTGAGGGATGATAAAAGGAGGGGTATAAAGAAGTAAATAATTCCATATTCACTGACACATTTGTTTTTACTAGAATTCTAGTCACATGGGTAAGCTGAAAAAAAAGAGCAATCTTTAAACTTTTTGGATAGTCCTGTTGTTTTTATTTCTCCTCTATGGTCCAAGAGGGCAAACTATACCTCCATCACTGCCATTGGAACTGGTATAAAATCGCTTCTGGCCACTTTTCATCTTTGCCACCATTTGTCACTACCACTAGAGAAAGGAGAGCCCACTATCCCTCCTTTTAATCTTCTTTTATTTAACTCTTTCTGTGATTGGCCAAGTCCTGTTCAAAATTTCAAACCATGTGACATTTCCATGGGAAAAGTCCTAGTAGCCTTTATGAGTCTAAGCAATTCTTCCTACTTGTGGGAGAGGAGGGTGGTCATAAACAGGTAATGATGAAGGTTTAAAAATGGGATATATGTTAAATGATGGTGTTGCTGACCAAAATAATGAAGTAAGAATGAAGAACAGGTCTTGGGAAGGAAAATATTCTCAGTTCTGAACATCTTGACTTTGTGGTTCTGAAGAGACATCCATGTAGATATATTTTCTGGCTTTTGGAGATTCTATGATGGCATTTGGTGGAGAAGAAAGCACAGTTAGGTAAGCAGCAGAAACAGAGAACATTGCTGAAGAAGATGGTGTGGAGTGAAAAGAGGGCTTATGAACAAACCAGGAATATCTACCTCTAAGGAGTCTGGAAGAGATTGAGGGTGTAACAAAAGAAACAGAAAATGATAAGATGAGCCTTAAGAACACAGTATTTTGACTGGTGTAATTGGAACAATTCTTAAGCCTCTCCCATGTAGAGTGGGCTAGTTTTTCCTTTAAAGATATTGAGACTGTCCTTAAGACTTGAATATCTCAGAAGATTAAGGGTTTGGGAAGTTTACATTATGGCCAAGTTACCTAAATAAAAATAGCTACAAAAGGCTCTGAGGTTTAAATGATAAATCTTCATGGTCAACTCAGAAACAGGAGAGATTTATTTAGCTGAAGTATCACTGTCCTTGATAGATGCCCTTATTTAATATCTTTCCTCTTTTATGGCTAAGTAAATCTTTTATTAGTTATTGAATAATCTCTGAATATCTCATTTCAAGTTCTGACATTGAGCCTATACCACCTGTGGATTAGACCAAGCCAGGTCTAGCTCAGAACAATGCATATAGTTGTTCAAAACTGGAATGGAATGATCTTATCTTGTTGAAGGGATGGGGGGAATAGACACTGCAGAAAAAAATGAGACCAATATCAAAAATATTTTTGATATTTATTTTGGTGTTACTTCTAGAGATGGTGATTATTTAACCTGAGATGCTCCCCAACACTGGCATAAGTAACTACTGCTTGCATATGGCAAACGAAGCTCATGCATTGGCACAGAGGAGTCTTGGATATTGTTGTTGTGGTTGTTTTTGATTTGTGTCATCCTAGCATAAAGGTTTTTTGTTTGTTCTTCATTTTCAAAGAGAACTAATGACATCATGGGGTGATATCTTGACTTGTACATGAATTGGAATTAAATGAGAAAGAGTTGTACAGTTGTCAGCTTCACTCTCTCTTCCAGAGTCATATTAGCAAGACAGAAGTCATGATGTCTGGCTGATGGCCTGGGATACAGTGGATGGCTACAAGGAATAATTTGTCCTCTACCCTATTTTAGTAGACCCTGTCCATCTTAAATCAATAATTTTATCCCTATGATTAGTTCTAATCAGAATTATCTAGTTTAATGTGATTCCATAGGGACTGTGATTAGTTACTATTTACTAATAAACAATAGTCATATAGTTCACAATTGAATAATTTCTAAAAATAAGAGTCTTCTCACAAAACTCTTGTTATACTAACTTGTCAGCACAGTTTGAAGGGGGCTTCCATCTAGATATCATGGGCTTTAGTGGAAAGTTCCATCATATATTAAGAGCCCCTCCATTCTGTATTGCTTCCCTCATGATCCATGCTAGGCAGACTTGGCCATAGGCAAGAATCTTGGCACAATACTGAATAGAATCAATGCAGGACCTGCCCACTAGACTAACTTGGGTAGCGACATGACCAAGGGGCAGACCAAGAGTGTGGTGTCCAGCAATGAGATAATGCATTGATGCCTGGACTGACCAGGCACATAAGGATGGGGCTGGGCACTGAAGCAAGCTGTTACTCTGGAAAAGGTGGGAGATCTCAGGCTATGAGGAAGTTCTGGGATCCTATTCATTGGAGGGGGCCAAGTCCACCTAATAAATAGATTTTGGCTGAGATCTTTGCCTTAGTTGTTTTATTATGGATTGGATACATTTCTGGCTTTATATAACCTTCCCATATTCAATGTCTGACCAAGACTCTAAGTATTTCCAGCACTTGCTTCAAGCCAGTTTCATTGCCATTGGAACAAATTGTTCTTATCTGCTCATTTCACGAGGGGGAATCTCCACATACTTGGGTATAGACACCTCCCTCCTTTTCTCCCTTCCCACTCACCAACAGGTTTGGGACCCTTTGGTTACTCTTAAGACCATTTGCTGAGATGGTTTACTGGGGTATGGCTGGTGTTCATGCTGCAGCTTCTTGGAGCCGTAGGTGAGAGCTGAGTGCCACATGGACACCAAAGGTGGATGAGAAGTCCTGAAAAGGGCTTGGTAAGCCCTCACATTGGAGGTGCTGGTCCTCCTTGAATATTTATGCATCCCAGAAAAAGGGTAGAGTTGTCACGAGAAATCTCAGGAGAGGTACATTATTTTTACCTGGCTAGATCTTGGAAGGATATAGAGGACATGACATTTAAAGACCATTTCAGGCACAGAGTATGGCACTGAGATTGGAAAGTGCAGGATAAGAACAGAAGAGGAGAGTAGCATAGTTGGACTGGAAGATAAAGCATATGAAGTAGAATATGTGGTATGGGTAGTATGTGGAGTAGTGTATGTAGTATGAAGTGTGAGATAAAACTGGAAATTTAGATGGCAGGCAAATTATAGAAGATCTTGAAATCTAGGATGAGGTTTTCATCTTTCTACAAATAATTCCTGATTCTGAAAAGCCTTCTATTGACCCCCTACATCTCCTAGCTACTATTATATGTCTTTCCTCACCTTCAAAGTACAACTTTTTCTAAAGTAAGCTATACTCAATACCCCCAACATTTTTTTCCAGTGCATCTTACATTTTGGTGTCTTCTCCCCACTTCTGTTCATTAATTTTTGTTCCTTTTGTTCATTAATTCATTTGTTCATTAATTTTATTCTTTTGTTCATTAATTCAGCAAGTATTTAATTGCTTTCCAGAATGATTGTATTGATTTACAATTTTGCCAACAATGCATTAGCATTCTTGTCTTTCTACAACTCTTCCAACATTGACTATTCTCATTTTTTGTCGTCTTTGTTAATTTACTGGGTATGAGGCAAAACATCAGTGTTGTTTTGATTTGTATTTCATTTGTTATGTGTAATATGGAGCATTCTTTCATAATGTTATCAATTGTTTGCAGTTCTTTTGAGGACTCTGTTCATATCCTTTGAGCACTTGTCTAATAGAGAATGGCCTTTGGTCGTCTATAGTTCTGTTAGTTTTCTCTATATCTTAGAAATTAAAACCTTATCTGGACATTTCAAGTTTCACCATTTGCCTATTTGAATTCTTATATTAGAATTTCATTTGAATACTTATTTTTTTTGTTCAAAAGCTTGTTGATTTAGTGTGATCAAAATTATCCATTATGATTATCATTATCACTTATTTGTTTAAGAATAAAGCTCCTACTTGTGGTTGTGAGAAGTATATGATCATCTTCCCTTTTACTTTTTGATACTATGATTTTTAATATTCAGGTTGTGTTTTCACTTTACATTTATCATAGAAAATGGTTTAAATTGCTGGCCTCAGTCCAATTTCTGTCATATTGTTCCCAATAGTTCTTATCAAGCAAGGAGTTCATTCTTAAGTTATGTTTTTGGATTTATTGAACACTTGTGTTATGGAGTTTGACAAATCAGAGCACAGGAAACCTGAGATTTTAACATGGTGTAGGCTACAGAGAGGGAGTTAATATAACTTTATTATATGTGAAAGGGTTAATATAACTTTAGTGAGCAGATTCTGGCTTGAATCTTTCTGAAATAAAATCCAAGAGGCAATGTAATTAGAATTAAGAAAAATTACAAAAAAATTTTCTTAAGTTTTGAACTGCTCAAATAAGAGCCCTTTTTGATTCTCCAAGCAAATCTAAGTTTTAATTAATCACCAAGGTCCTCATCTCCATCAGGATCTCAGGAGAACCTGTCTTATGGGACAAGATTCTAATAAATTGGTTGTTTTCTTTTTGCATTATGTACACAAAGGTTTAAAAGAAGGGAGTAGCAGAATCCTAAGTGTAAATTTTGAAGTAGAGTCATTGCTATTTGTTAAATGAAATACCCCTGCAATCTTTTACCTATTTTGGAAGCACAAGGCTTATATTGACCCCCTTACTCATTTTGAAGATTAAATACACACCATGGAATGACAGTAGTATGCCATTGTTCATGATCTCCCAAATTCAAGATAGGGGCTTCCTAATCATTTCTATCCATATTAAATACCCATGACTCTAAAAACCATCAATTATATTGCTTTTTTCCCCAATCAATTAGGGGTGAGCATGGTATAGTAGAAAGGATCTTGGACTAGGAGTCAAGATGCCTATGTTTGGATCTTGACTCTACTAATAAACTGTGTGTGAATTTGGATAAGCCACCTAAACGTTTTTGGACCTGTTTCATTATCTGTGAATAAAGGGGTTGGCTTAGCTAATAGTTAAGGTTTTTATGCCCTAACATTTTATAACATCTACATGTAATGCTCAACTACTTCATTCAGAGATTATATTTTATTTTTTAAACTCTTACCTTCCATTTTAGAATTAATATTGGGCATTGGTTCCAAGGCAGAAGAGTGGTAAGGGATAGGCAATGGGGATTAAATGATTTGCCCAGCTTCACATAGCTCAAAGTGTCTGAGGTCAGATTTGAACCCAAAATATCCTATCTCTAGGCCTGGCTCTCAATTTACTGAGCCCTTGAGTTTCCCCTTAAATCATTATTTGTTGGGTTAGCAGTACAAATAAGCTAGAGAATGTTGGTATTGTCTTAACATTTCATTGTGCCCTATTTTTGAAATCTCAGATAAATATCTTTAGCAAAATTAAAATAATAGTAATTGTATTAACTTTTCAAAGTACATCAAAATGATAATTTAATAAAATGAAATCATGGGTAACATGTTTCAATTATTGATACAAGTTTATAACAATCTTTTCCTATTAAAGTTGTATTGCAAAGGAAAATAATAAATTTTGGAGGGGATGTGGCAAATTTGGGACACTAATGCGTTGCTGGTGGAGTTATGAATGAATCCAGCCATTCTGGAAGACAATTTGGAATTATGCCCAAGGGCTTTAAAAGACTGCCTGCCCTTTGACCAGCAATATTACTACTGGGCTTGTACCTCAAGGAGATAATAATGAAAAATGTTTGTACAAAAATATTCAGAGTCGCCCTCTTTGTGGTGACAAAAAATTGGAGAATGAGGGAATGTCCCTCAATTGGGGAACGGCTGAACAAACTGTCATATAAGATGGTGATGGAATACTACTGTGCTGTAAGAAATAATGAACTGGAGGATTTCTATATGAATTGGAAGAACCTCAATGAACTGAGTGAAATGAGCAGAACCAAGAGAAAAATATACCCAGAAAGTGAAACATTGTGGAACTCTCCTGCATAATGGACTTTACTACCAGTGGCAATACAATGATCCAGGACATTCCCAAGGGACTTATGAGAAGAAAATGCCATCCATCTCAAGAGAAAGAACTCTGGGAGTAGAAACGCAGAAGGAAAAGATATGATTTATCACTTATCAGTTGTTTATATGAGTGTGCAATTTGAGGCTTTGGTTTAAAAAGATTACTCTATTGCAGAAATGAACAATATGGAAATAGGTATCTAGTGATAACATTCATATAATCCAGTGGAATTGCTGGTTGGCTCTGGGAGGGCGGAGAGAAGATGGGGTAAAAGAAAATGAATTATGTAAATACAGAAAAATATTTTTTAAAAATCAAGTTTTACTGCATCTTTTTTTGCACTACACCTATCGCGGGAGTTACATTCCAGACACCCCCACAAAGGTGAAAATCCGTGAAGTAGCAGTTATATTTGTTTTATTATTTATATATATTTTAAGGCTTTATAAACCCTTCCCACTTTCCTATAAACCTTTCTCACATTCTTACTAACCTTTCCATGCTCTTATAAATACTTCGTATGCTCTTAAACACTTTCTACACTCTTAAACCTACATAATTTTAACAACATAAAATTCTATACGGTTACTCACTCATATAAGGTATGAAATACTCTATCATAGCTCAAATGAAAATCCTGTGGTATAGCAAAAATTCCACAATACAGACTTAGATATATATTTTTAAAAAACCTGTGATACAGTGAAGCTGCAATAAGTGAACCTTGATATAGTGAGGGACGACTATATTGTTCATAGTAGTTCAACCTAACATTATCCCACACAATATAATGAGATAGTTATGATTATGACATATTTTTAAAAACAAATTTGAAGAAATAGTGGCTTACTGGTGCCTTATTAAGAATTTAGATAAAACAATAAGAATTTTTAAGCAGCCAATATGAGACATTTAAAAAATCCTAAGAAATAATTAAGCGATAGCAAAAGGAGTTAACTTTATTAAATATAGTATACTATTAATACTTAAAGAATAAAAATTAATATTTAATAAGCAAAATAGTTTTTGTATCATTAATACATTTTACAATTATTTACTTTTTCTTTTTAAATTTTTTGTCTTTATGTTTCATAAAGTAACATAAGTACAGTATATTATATAGTTTGTAAATAAACAAAATATTTTTCTGATAGCAGTAACCTGTCAAAATGGTTTTGAGAATTCTGGCCTACATGGACACTGAGAATTTAAGTGACTTGCTGGTGGTCATTCAGTAAGCATATATTTTGGGGTGGCATGCTCTAAGCCAAACTGCCTGTCAACAGCTCCTTATATTGACTTGAAATCTATCTTGAGGATTATACCCACTATTTCTTGTACATACCTTTCCCCCCAAAGCCAACCAAGCAACATAGGATGAAAGTACATGTTTTCTCTTGTGAATTTATGATTTCTGAGGTTTTAAAGACAGTAGTTGAGATGTTTAGTCTACATGGTACAGTGGTCTGTATTCCAAGTTGGGTGGAATATTTGGGGGTGGGGTGGGGTCCCAGGCTCCAGGGCAGAGTTAGGATATTCTTTTTCCCTTTCCCAATCTGATCTTGAAGCTAAGAAGGTGGCAGTTCAGAGTGGGGCAAATTAAAATCACTTGGATATGCCGCAATCATTCATTTTGGAATAAGGAATGGAGACCAAGTTAAGCTTGTCTCATGCTTAGATGTGGCAACCAACTGCCTCAGGTCCAAATCAGAGAGCTTTTCCATCTCTCCCCTGCACTTCCATATTCTCCCTGCAACCATGGGATTCCCAATTCTGGTACCTTCATGCTACTTAATTTAGGTGTATTTAGGTGTTCCTATATCCCATCCAATGTATCCCATAAAACAAGGTAACATTTTCTTGGGTGTGTAGGTCATTCATAATTATTTTATTTCATTCTAAACATTTAATTATTCTCTCTCTGTCTCTGTCTCTCTCTTACCCTTACCTTTCATCTTAGAATCAATATCGTGTTTTGGTTCCAAGGCAGAAGAACAGTAAGGACCAGGCAATGAAGATTAATTGATTTGCCCAGTGTCACATAGCTAAGAAGTGTCTGAGGCCAAATTTGAATCCAGGACTTTCTGTCTCTATGCCTGGCTCTAAATCTGCTGAGCCACCAGCTACAGGAGTTTCTGGGGTGGGTTGCCCAGATTAATCATCATTCCCTCACCACAGTCTCTCAACTTTCTGCTTTCAATCTTTTGTCCTCTAAGATCTGTCTTTTCTTTATGGTAGGACCAGATCTCAGGGTTTATATTAATTAATTATATTAATCCTGACCCAATTATGTCATTTCCAAATGATACCACTGTCCATTATTCTCAATAAATTATGAATGGATGAACAAATACTTGTCATTGAACTTCACTTCCTTCCCTCTACAACCATCTAGAGTCCATAAGTACTATCATCAGAGAAGAGCCACATGCCCACTCATACTAGGATGAGATGGGAGTCAATAACTCTAATTCCTTCAGAAAAGCTGGTGGACTAACGGGTCTTACTATCTGCCCCACTGATGGGTCCTGTCTCCTGGGCCTCATCAGCTGCCCTGCCGCTACATCATCTTGACCTCCTGAGTACTCTGTGACCTATGAATGTATTCTAAACACTCTTGTCATAAGATTTGCTCTTGGACCCTTAGGACCTGCAGGCCTTTGAGGCTGATGTGAAGCTGAACTTTTATAGTCTTTCCTTATTAGACTGTGTGCTCCTTGAGAGCAGTGACTCTTTTTGTATTTGCAGTGTGTTTGGCACAACACTTGGTACATAGTAATCATTTAATAAATGTTTTCCATTTACTCAAGATATGTTATTACCTTATTAAACGTTTAATAAGGTAATATTAAATTAGCTAATTAAAGTGCTAAATTGAAACATTAAAACCTGTGAGGAAGACATAATAAAAAATTTAAGTGACTTAACCTTGTTAAAGAGCCTGGTTCACTCTTGGTCGTGCCTGTGACACTCATAGAATGTCTCTACTTCATCATCCTCTGTAATGGATATTACTTCAGATATAAGTTTCAGTTATTTTTTCAATGATCTGTTTCCTTATGATTATTAGAAAGTGAAATGGACAGAACTAGGGCCAACTGGTTTATGGAAATTTAGGCTTGAGATAAAAAATTTCCTTACAAATAAAGCAATTCAAACAGAATAGGTTGCCTCATTAAATGAATTCTCAATAACTAGATGTATTCAAACATAAATTGTTTTGACTGTTTTTCAGAAATACATTTTAGAATGGGACAGGAATAGATTTGATGACCTCTGAGACCTTTTTTTGATACTAGAATACTACTATTTTTTTTTCTACTTTCAAAACATATTTTGCATATGCTCCGTTTCTTTTTTCTACTCTGCCCAAAATTCTAGTTCAGGTCCTTACCAGCTCTTACTCAAATATTGCAACATTCTCCAATTATTTTTCCTGCCTCTCCAGTTTCCCTCCATTTCAATCAATCTTCCACAGAAACGCTAAAGTGATTTTTATAAACCACAGGTCTGATCATGACATTCCCTTACTCAATTAAACCCCCATGATCCCTATTGCCTCTAGGTTGCAATGTCAGCTCTTCTTGCCTTTAAAGCCCCCACAACCTTGTTTCTTACATTTCCAAACTTATTATAAAATATTCCCCTTCCTATACTCTACAGCCTAGACATACTGGTTTCATGCTTTAGTGTTTTATGCTTTACCTTCACAAATGAAAATCTTTCTTCCTTTTCTATGCCTTTTTATTGACAGTTTTGTCTGTTTGGATTGAACACCCAAAGCTCCTATTTCCTTCAAAATTCAGCTCAAATGCCACTTTCCATATGCAACATTTTCTAATTTCCCTTCCCCAACTGCTGGTGTCCTCCACCCCCAATTATCTTGTATTTATTATAATTACACATGAATATATCTAGATGCTGGTTTTTTTTGGATAAAATATAAGCTCCTTGAGCAGAAGTATTGTTTTATTTTTGTCCTTGTATCTGCATTGCTTAGTATATAGTGCCTGGCACAAAGTGTGGGAGTAGTAAGAGCCTTTTGATTGATTACATGAAGAAAACTGGCAAGAAATAAGTGAGGTTCCAATCTCTGTGAATTGGGAAATGTGAAATCCCAGTTTGCATAGACTGAATCCTCAAGCATCCAATGTGTACTTAATGATTCTGAGTGAAAACAAACTCTATTTCTTCTCCCAGATGTGCCTGACCTTTCAAATTGATCCTGGGGGAGGCCAATACCCACATTCAAATATCCTATTTCCTATCATCAGGTGATTCCAATGACATTTTGTAGGTGCTGTTTCCTTCCCAAGTCAGGGGATCCTCAAGATTAAGTTACAGCCAGAAGCCAAGATCTCTCACTCAAAACAACTCTGAGTTTAGCTTAGTAACTGTGGTGTGAACTCGGACTCCTCCCAGAGAGAAAGAAGCAAAAGTCTTTCAACATTGATGGTCTAGGACTATGGGAGTAATGAAATAATAAGCCCTGATCCTGAGGGCTCAAGGTTGAAGAAAGGTGAGTGAATGTTCTATTTCTTCTGATTTTTCTTTTTTGAATCAACCATTAGGTGCCAGTGTTCATGGAAATGTTATTTACTTGTGGAACTGATTTAAGTTGAATTTACGAGAGTGAACTGGACAATGGGAAGAGTCAAGGAGCTTCCAGCTATATCACCCAGTGCTTTAGCCTCTGATGACTCTTCCAAAACAGGAGGCATACTCTTTATTTTTTGCTCCTAGAAATTTGTCTTTGTGAACCCTAGTAGTGATTGTATCTCCCAGAGCCATTTTTCTTTACCTCTGAAATACTCTCTATCTAACAAGAATCCAGTGAAGCAAGAGGACTTTATATATCTTTAAACATAAAAAATAAGATACATAGGATAATAAAAGAAGTCAATTATATTGATATTATATAACTAGATAGATTTAAAAAACCAAGCTTACAATTGCCGTGTTAAGAAGCCCTGCAGTAAAGGTTGTTTGGGGATGAGGGAAGTGGGGAGCAGTAAGGTAGCAAAGTATATAGAGAGCCAGTCCTGGAGTCAAGAGGACCTGGGTTCAGATGTGACCTCAGAACCTTGCTTACTATGTGACCATGGGCAAGTCACTTAACCCCTATTACCTAGTTCTGCTGTTTTTGTGCCTTCGAATTGATACCAAGACAAAAGGTAAGGATTAAAAAAAAAGATTTCTGTGGGATAATGATTTTTTTTTATCCTGGGACTCCATTCTAGGAGCATAGGGCCATAACCAGTAGGCAATGGGTCGCTCAGGGTCACCCAGCTGGGAAGTGTCTGAGCCCAGACTTGAACCTAGGACCTTTCATCTCTAGGCCTGGCTCTCAATCCACTGAGCTAGCCCAGCTGCCCCTACTTTAGGTTGCAGTTTCTTTAGCAGATGTAGTTTTTACAGGGTGGGGTTGCTAGCCCCACGCCCAACCCTCCTCCTTTTTCATCCGGGCTAATGATTAGAGTATCTAAATACATCTTCTGCTCATGTTACAAAAGGCACTGTTGCTTGTCCCCATTGTGCTTCAGCACCCCCATATTTGACTATAGAGGCAGAGCCAGGAGGAACTCATTGAGATGTTTTACCTAGCAGAGAGTGTAACTCAGGATGTTTTAAGTCCCTAAACATCCTGGTAACAAAAAGAGAAGGCAGAAAGGAAGACAACAAGTATTCATTAAGCATCTTCCATGTTCCAGGCACTATGATAAGTGCTTTACAAATATTATCTTATTTGATCATCACAATAATCTCTAAGGTAGATGCTATTACTATATCCATTTTATAGTTGGGAAAACTGAGGCAGTTGAGGAAACCTTGGGGCCTATGGTCCCACAGCTAATAAGCATCTGAGGCTAGATTTGAAATATAGTCTTCCTGGCACTGGACCCAGTAGACGGGACTTAGCCTCCCAGCTGTCATTTTTACCTTGTGATTATAAGTCAAAAGTATTTATGAAGTCCTTATTATGTTCCCCTTCCATCCCAGTCCTGAGGATGCAAAGAAAAGCAAAGAGAGTTCCTGAACTTAAGAAAAAGGAGGTCTGGACTTGAGTAGGGAGAATTTCCCATTCAAAAAAGGGAAGACACAAACATTATTAGGTACATGGGAGGTACAGAGTAGTTGGAAGATATCCTTAGAGGAGAAGACTGGTGGTGGGGATGAAGGAATAGAGAAATTATTATTTGAGTTGAATCTTGAAGGAAGCCAGGGATTCTAAGAAGGAATGAAGGAGAGCATTTTGGGTATAGGGGACATTTTATGCAAAGATCTAGTTGTGTCCGTTGGAGAATTTCATGTGTGAGAGACATCAAATAGGCCAGTATGTCAGTATCATGAAGGGAAATAATGTGGAGGAAGAATGGAAAGATAAGAATGAGCCAGGTGTTGAAGAGCCTTAAATGCCAAATAGAGTACATAATGCTGGACTCTAGTTAAATGTTGCTTTTTTCTCTTGTTCCCACAGATCACCCTGAGAAGAGAATGGGCATGGGAAATCACTCCATAGTGTCTGAATTTATTCTTGTGGGGTTAACAGATCAACCAGAACTGCAGCTCCCCCTTTTCTTCCTGTTTTTAGGAATGTATTTTCTTACTGTTATGGGAAACTTGGGCTTGATCATTTTGATTGGACTGAATTCTCACCTTCACACTCCCATGTACTTTTTTCTCTTTAATTTGTCTCTCATAGATCTTTGCTACTCTACTGTTATTACTCCCAAAATGCTGGTGAGCTTTGTTTCAGAGAAAAACATTATCTACTACTCTGGGTGCATGACTCAGCTCTATTTCTTTCTTTTTTTGGTTGTGTCTGAGTCCTTTATTCTTTCAGCTATGGCTTATGATCGTTACGTTGCTATTTGTAACCCCCTGCTTTATAATGTGACCATGTCTTACCAAGTCTGTTCTCTGCTATTGTTAGGGGTGTATGTGATGGGGTTTTCTGGAGCTATGGCTCATACAGGTTTCATGATGAGATTGGTCTTCTGTGATGTCAACACTGTCAATCACTATATGTGTGATATACTTCCCCTCCTAGAGCTCTCATGTTCTAGCACCCATGTTAATGAGTTAGTGGTTTTCATTGTTGTGGGCATTGACATTGGAGTCCCCACTATCACCATCTTTATCTCTTACGCTTTAATCCTCTCCAGTATCCTCCGCATTAACTCCACTGAGGGTAGGTCCAAAGCCTTCAGCACCTGCAGCTCCCACATAATTGCTGTTTCCCTTTTCTTTGGGTCAGGGGCATTTATGTATCTCAAACCTTCCTCCCTTCTATCCATGAGCCAAGGGAAAGTGTCTTCTTTATTCTACACCATTGTGGTGCCTATGCTAAACCCTATGATCTATAGCCTAAGGAATAAGGACGTCAAATTGGCTCTGAGGAAAACTCTGAATAGAGTGTTCTGAATAGGATCTGGACAATAAAAAGATACAAAATTCTGGACTGATCCTGATTTGAAGGCTTTTATGTATAGGGGAATGAAATCTTTAATTGTACTCATGAAAGAGAATCTCTACCTTACATATGAATTCTTATCTTCACACTCAGGTACAAACGAATCTCTTTGATGATATTCCTAGGGCATTAAATTATCTAATGTTCACTACAATTACACATAACTTTTACATAGGAAAACTCTCCTGCTTTTAAGGACATAGATGAGCATAACAAGGTTTATAGGTTTGACATTTAGAATTTTAGAGCTAAAAGAAACCTTAGTGGTTACCTGGATTTCATCATTCATGATACACGGTTTCCTTCTAATTGTCCAATGTCATACAACTAGTTGGAATAGACTCTCTTTGGCCAATGATATGACAAGTTATTGAAAAATTTTAGATAGGGATGGGAATTGTGTATTCATTGTCCTAATGGTGAGAAGAATTGACATTCTGGGTTACTCTAGAGGTTTTTGGGGAAGATTCTGTGTGTTAAAGATCAGAAACAAGCATTGTGTGGTAAAAGGTGAAGAGGGCCAAGAAAGGGGATTTTTCCAAAAAGTAGCGTGGTGGAATAGATAGAAAGATGATCCTGAAGTTAAGAAGCCCTGGGATCAGTTCCCTTTCTGTCATATACTGGTCATGTGACCTGGACATGTCATATAATCATTCTGTACCTCAATTTTCTTAAAGATTCCTTTAGAGGCTCTAAATTTATATTTTGTCACCCATCCTGGTTGTGCTCTGGGCAAGTCATGTAATCTCTCAGTCACTTCTTTAGAGCAATAAACTTCAGAGTAGTTGTTGAGGAAGAATAGCTGCATTGGAGGAAGAAGATTCACTTCTGGTTCTGTATGCCAATGAAATTATAGATAGCTCCAGTTTAAAAAAAAAGGTGGAATGTGATATGGTATACAGATAACTGAAGCCATTTTTCTATCTATCTTCATTGCTGCCAACTCTTGTACATTACTAGTCCTTTCTCTTTATAATGTTTGTTTTATATTTTACCTTCTGCTATCTGTGGTATTTGTTTTGGTACATCACATAATCATAGATTTAGAGCTGGAAAGTACTTCAAAAGTTACCTTGTCTAACTGTCTCAATTTTGAGAGGAAGAACTTAGAGACTCTGGGAGATGAAAGGATTCCCCAGAAACATGATAATTTTCAGAGAAAGGGTTTAAATCCAGGCCCTTTGACACCCGAACCAGTGTCTTAAATAGGAATAGTTTTCTTTTTCCTCCTTCCCTTTTTAGTTTAAAGCCTTTTTCACTCAGATTCCTGATACTGTTAGAAAATGTGTCATATAATCTGAGCATCTAAAAGTTGCTGGGGATCTAGATACTGAGTTTAACCTCCACACAGAGTATGCATGCCTTCCAAAACACTTTGACAAATAGTCCCTAATATGTGTGCTTAGTGTGATTCTGTGACAATGATTGATTTTAATTTTTTTCTACCGTAATAGCTCATTATACAAGGCAGATTTTGAAATATGGATATTCAATAGATTAACCTGAAAGCCAAGTCTTTCTTAAATAATTAAATTTCAAGTATCCAAGAGTTGTCCAAGGTCCATAATTTCTGTATCTTGAGCAAAGGTGATGAAGTCATAACCCTATTCTCAGATATCTTTTTTTCTCTCCATAAATTTCTCATTATTTCTTAAAGTCCTTGCCTTTAATAGGCAGCAGCAGTGGTAAAATCAAGAAGTATGTCTGGAAGGTCTTCACTTTCTTCAATGAGATTTAATAATCTCCAGCAATATTTTATAAGTTCCTTCTGGCAGTATTATTTGTCTCCGTAGGAGACACCATAACTGTGTAATGGTTGTCAGGTTTGACAGAAGTTGGGTTGTTCTCCTGTGTATTCTGGATTCATTGTATAGAAAGAGAGCAGATTTCTTTACTGCTCATGTTGAGTCAATAATTCTGTCAGCAAGAGTTGCTAAGCACCATTTCTCATTTTTTTTTCTGACTATGGCATCTTTCCTGATGGCAACAGTAGCAACATCTTTACTACTTGGAGTTCAAAAAGATTCTTTATCTGGAAAAGGTTTGTCTCTTCTGTATAAGAAGAGCCTTTTATGTATTACTTAGATCTAAATGTTCAGAGTTCCTTGTCTTCTTCCTCCTCTGTGTCACTTCCAACCCTGAACCACATGATTCTGCTTGTGTAATGTAAGTAAGTAGGTGAGACTCACATGGACCTTGGGTCAATTCTGAAGAGAATGGCTCAGTGTTCTATTTTAGTGCTAAGAGACTTGTACCTTGCAGTAATCCCCTCAATGGATCCTGTACATTTGTGCTTTGGAACGATGAAGCAATCTTTTTATTTATCTTTTGGTCCCTGTGATAGGGAATGGGTGGGAAGGAAAGAGAGACAGGGATGTGTCAAAGAGAACACTTCATCCTAGATAGGTAGAAATGCCCATTCTGGCTTATAGGAGAAACAACTATCATTGGTCTGTTTCTTCTCATCTGTCATGCATACTGAGAATTCTCAAGCTTTTCTTCATGTCTCTAGTGAGGGAAAGGGGGCGGGAAGAAAGCACTCCCCTTTCCCTGAAAATAACGATGATGGTGACTGTCTAATTTTGGCAAGAAGCTCATAAACCTGTCTAGATGAACCTGAAACTGGGCCTTAAGTATTTGGCTTCCTTTTATGATTTGTTTCTTTTCTTGAGTACAGGTGACCAAAATGAAATTATGAAATAAATGTCTATAACCTTGGTCACATCTGCATATGTTTAGGAGGGGTTATTCTGGGTCTGTGTGCTGGTTACTCACCAGGAAGTGACTTCTGGAACAACTTCACAGAGTACTTGACTGCTATCAGAATGATGATCCCTAAAATTCTAGAAAATATGAATTTGGAATGATTTACTCAGTCAATTAAGAGCTGAGGGGAAGGTGAAATGTGGTTTATAAGAGGCCCATTCTCCTAGTAATTGGAATGATGAGATATTGCATCATATTTTAGGTATCTGCCAATGTGTTCTCAAGAGTCCTTTGTGTTATAAAAATCTTTTATAATAGAGAAAATAAATAATTGTCAGATATCTGATCTTTTTTTATATTGAAGACCATTCTGGAAGGGATCCATCAATCTCCCTTGAGGAGATATGATACATCTACGCTTGACCAGATGAGTGCTTAATGAACAAAATGGTAAGAGAAGAGACTGACCTCTCACATTGTTCCCAGACTCCTCCATGACATTAATCCTGTATATGTGAGTCCAGGGTTCATTAGTGGAAGAGAAGTTCCACATTATCAGCTAATACATTTTGTATTAGAATTATTCTCTGCTTCTTTGTTTTTCTTCTTTTTTTTCTACCAGAAGCATCCCATTTTTCAAGGAATGATAAGTGAACAATGTATGAATCTTTTGAAACACTAGGGCATTTAGCATTTTACATTTTACCAAGAGCTTTCATCCCTCTTCTCATATATTGTTGTATTTGATACTAACTATAATTCTATGAGTTGGAGAATATTTAAGAACTAAATGAATGAAAATCATAGCTAGTATTTTAGAAACTTGGAAAAAATATTTTAGGAGAGAAAATTTCATGAAGGATGTAGGGCTTGAAATTCTCCTTAAAGAGAAATTGAATGTGGTATGGATTAGATTCTGTAAGCAGGGTAGACAAGTAGCAGGAAATCTTAAAAGAAGGACTAGAGGGACTTTGGAACAACTTGTTTTTTCTTTTCTATGCTCTGTGGTCAGATTAGAGCATAAAAATAGACTAGGGTTTTGGAGGAGGCATATAGGAAGAAGAACATTGGGAGATTATATATGCAAGGTCATATAGCTTTCTTGCCCAGGTGGCCTGAGAGAAGAGTTCCTGAATGTGAATATTTCTAGTCTAAGAGATAGTTACAACTGGAGCAAATGCAGAGAATCAAGAGTTCCTGAATAATCCCATGACAAAAATAGATATGCATTTGAACACATAACCCCAAAATGGAGTTCAAAACAATTCCTCTTTTCCTGTGTAGAGAAAGAGGACCTCAATCTTCTAGGCAGAATAATCTTGGAATTTACTCTTTGTTTAGCAGAGAAGAAAAATTTCTTGATTATTGCCAATCTTGATGGTAAATCCAAGTGTAAGGAGAGTACTTGACACAGAGAGAGAAGTACTGCTTTTATACCTGTAGGCGAAAGGTGAAGGTTGCCCAGATGGCCACTGCACCTGAAAGATGGGAATTCCTAAGTCACTAAAATGATCCTGGAAAGGAAAAAAAACCTGGATCTTGACACTACTGTCATAATTATTCAAATAGTGCAAGTCTGATGGGAAAGGACATGCCTATCTTGGAGCCACAATGTGAGCTTGTTTTCCAGGAAGGAGTCCAAATCACTGTGGGACATTAAAAATATTGGAGGCACTTTGAGAGAGAAGGAGGTAACTGGAGTACTAAGATGTTGTCCCAAAGGCAACACCTCTAGGTTCAATTTATTTCCAAGAGTATCTCAGGGTTTATTATATACGTTTTTGATCTTTTTCTCTATCTGATTATGGGCTCTAGTGGTTCCTTCAAGACTTCTGTATTTTCTGAAATAAAAGTTATCCTTGAACCTATATTCTTTGTTATCTTGACTCTTGCTTGGGTGTTGGGGATCCTATAAACCATATTTGTGGAAAACTACATATGAACATTATTTGTTATAGTAAACCCTACAATGGGGGCATTGGGTAATATAATGTTTCTTGGTTAGTCCCCATAGCCTAGAGCCATATTGGTGAACCTATAGCACACATGCAGGAGGAGACTGCTCCCTTTTCCCTCTCCACATGTATCTGAGATCATTTCTCACATCACCTACCCCTCTGTGCAGCAGTTCAATGGGAGTGTTTCCTCCCTCCCTTGTCAGGGTTAAGGTGGGTGCCTCACATTTGTGTGAGGTTTGCAGTTGGGGAACTCGGTCTCTAAAAGATTCACCATCATCGGCTTAGAGATTGGTTAGTCTCTGGGCCAAAGGATCTGAAATAACCAGATTCTCCCCTAAAAGCAGATTATTTTCATGTTTACTTTATATATATATATATATATATATATATATATATATATATTGTGATTAACTTCTCTCAGCACATGTTTTTCATGAGCAGAATGCAACTTTTTTGAAGGCAAGAACTATTTTTGTTTTTATTTTTGTAACCTTAATATATCTAGCATAGAGTAGAGACCTAAATACTTATTGTATAATTGAATGAATAGTTTTCATTCATTCAATCATCTAGCACTTAAATGTCTAGAGCAGTTCTAGTATAGGGTTAGATAGGTTTCTGTAATCAACTGAATGTGGATATTATTCTTGTTTTCACCCAATTCTGATGAGAATAAGGTTCAAACTTTGCCTCCTACTGCTCTTCCACTGTATTGAATGCCTTGAGTTTTGTCTTTTCTATTTACCTTTTTATGCATCTCTTGAGTGTTGACTTTGATGATTGAATTTTCTTTTCAAGTCTTGTCTTTTCTTCAGGAATTCCTGGAAGTCCTCTATTTCATTAAATATTTATCCCCGCCCCCCCCCCCCCAGAGGATTAAGTTCAGTTTTGCTGGGTGAACCATTCTTGGCTATAATCTTACTTTTATTTTGCCTTTTTAATTATCATATTCCAAGCCCTCAGGCCCTTTAATGTAGAAGGTGCTAGGTCTTTGTAATCCTGACTGTAGTTCCATGGTACTTGAATTATTTCTTTTTGGATACTAGCAGAATTTTCTCCTTGGCCTGGGAGCTCCAGAATTTGGCTATAATAACCCTTAGAGATTTTATTTTGGAATATCTTTCAGGAATCAGTCATTGGAATTTTTCAATTTCTATTTTCACCTCTTGTTTGAGAGCATTAGGGCAGTTTTCCCTAATACTTTCTTGTAATATGGTTTCCAGGCTCTTTTTTTAAAATCATGACTTTTAAGTTGTCCAATTATTCTTAGATTTTCACTTCAGAATCTATTTTCCAGGTCAGTTGTTTTTCTAATGAAATATTTTAGATTTTCTTCTAATTTTTTCATTCTTATGATTTTTGTTGTTGTTGTTTCTTAATGTATTATGTAGTCATTAGCTTCCATTGAACCAATTATAATTTTTAGAAGTTATTTTCTTCCTTAAGTTTTTGTGCTTCTTTTCCCTGTTGGCCAGTTCTATTCTTTAAAGAGTTGTTTTCTTCAGGGGATTTTTGTAACTCCTTTTCCTTTTGGCCCATTATAATTTTCAGGGAATTGTGTTGACTCTCTAATTTATTTTCTCAAATTTTCTTCTACTTCTCTTATTATTTTATTTTTTAACTTCTTTTCAAGTTCTTTCAGGATTTCTTTTGGGGCTTGACATACTTTCGCAATTTCTTTGGAGGCTTCACCTGTTTCTGTTTTGTCATTGTTGTCCTCTTGTAAGTTTGTGTTTTGATTTTCCTTGTCGGTATAAAGTAACTTTCTAAGGTCAGGTTTTTTTCTTTCCTCATTTTTCCAGCCTATTGTGTGATCTTTGTCTATATGTTAAGATTTGACCTTGTTTACAGAGTCAAAGGGATAATGTCACAAGCCTTTTTGCTGGAGCCTGAATGTATGCTGACTATGCTAACCTGACTCACCCACTGTGTGAAGGCTTACAGCTATTTTTTCCCAGACACGCTGTGACTCTGGATTGAGCTGGTACACTTCTCTCAGTATTGGTCAGCCTGAACTTGTCAAGACCCATCTGAATGCCTCCTGCACTGGGATATGCTCCTACACATCTCCCTTGGTGAGACAGATCTTCATTTCCAATCATCCATGTGTCTCATGATGGAAAACTGTTTCATTTCATCTTTTGTTGGTTCTGCCACTGAAGAACTTATTTTGAGGCATTAGTTTTGTAGTTGTTTGAAAGTAGGATTGAGTGAGATTGGAATGCTCCTTCCTTTCCCCTACATGTTGCCACTGAGAAGCAGAAGTTGAGATATTTTCAAAGCACTTTGCAAAATCTTAAAGTGCTACATAAATGTTTATTCGAGGTTTAAAAAATGTGGTGGTTTTCTGTTTTTTTTTTTAGTTGTATTCCCAATTCATTGAACTCTTCTTTCTTTTGCTGATGAAAGTATTGTTGGGTAATTTTTTCTAACCACTGGTATGCAAATGATACACAAAATATCCAAGCCATAAAGAAAAATAGGTTTATTATGGGAGGGCCAGTCCCACAATAAAGCTAGACCACCTGGTCATGATCAGAGGACCACGATCACTGTGAGAGACTTTCTTATATACCTCAAAGAATTAGGCTACTTCTATACCAGTACAAAAACAGTCCAGGTCAGTGACAATAATAGAGAGATGTGGATTGGTTGAAGTAACGAGGAAATACTTCTCATGGTAGGTGAAGTCATTTGATCATGACTTAAGAATCACTTGAAAGGAAGGAATGGATATGCCTGGGCTGATGACACATAAGATAAAAGGGGGCAGTGTTGAGTGGTACTAGGTTTTGAACTAAAGGTCAGACATCCTGACGTATAATGAATCACAAGTTAGGGTGCCTGTTATAGCAACTTTGAAGGGTGTGGCTGACACTAAGGCCTATGCAAAAGCAGTTATTTTCTTAATCCAAAACCTTAATACTTATACCAGGATATTCACAAAAGCCTGCTAAAATCATGACTTATGCTAATTATCTTAGAATTACAATTGTGATTATCTCAAGACTACTGACAACATTAAAATCTGATCTTTATATAAGGGAGTAGGAGGATTTTTCTCTCACAGAATTTAAAATTATAAAATGATCTCTGAGTTCTGCTTTGGTCATATCCTGAAGATTTTGGTATAGTTGTCTCATTATTGTCATTGAATGAAATAATCTTGTCTGTAGTTTGTTCTTTGACCTACTAAATCTTTAGTTTCTAGATGATTTTTTAATCCTTTCTCCACGGGCCTTTTATTTAATATAATTTTTTATCAAATTATGATCAGTAAAGGATATGTTTATTATTGCCACTTTTCTTCATTTGTTTATTTTTGGGTAAGATGTGCCAAAAGGTAAGGTTATATTGAGGTTCTTTACTATTATAGTTTTAATTGTGTTTTTCTCTCTATAATTCTGAAGTGGAAAACAGGGCCCTCCAAAATATATCATCATATATTTGCTTGCATTTTGTCTCTTCCTTTAGATTCTAAGTTCGTTGAAGGTAGGGACTGTTTCTTGCTTCTTTTTTTAGCACAGCACCTGGTATATAGTAGGTACTTAGTAAATATTTATTGATTAGTTGATCATGCACTTCTGGAAAGAGACTCACTAAACTTCCTCACATGGTTTGGATGCAAGTGGGTTAAAGGAGGGGAAAAGGAAGGAGATGGAATAAGTATTTATTAAGTGCCTATTATGTGCCAGGCATTGTGTTAAGTGCTTTATAAATATTATCTCATGTGATCCTTACAACCACCCTAAGAGGTAATCTCTCTTATCCCCATTTCACAGTTGAGGAAAGTGAGTCAGAGAGAGGCTAAGTGATTTGCCTATAATCACATAGCTAGGAAGTTTCTGAGGCTGGATTTCAATGTAGGTCATCTTCCCTCCAGGTCCAGTTCTTTAGCCATTACATCACTTAGCTGCCCTCTTGCAGGGCACATGGTGCATGCTCTAAGAACAGTGGTCTTACTATCCTTGCTTTGTTACAGGAAAATGTGTATCATTGTGGCAAGAAATGAATTTACACTTATATCTGAGGACACATAATACATTTCAACTGTATCAATGTTCTAATTATATTGTATTTATTTGTTTGCAATTTGAGAAAAATCCAAACAGATTTTATTTATTGAGGAAGTAGAAAGAAAATATTGGTTACAAAATTGATGGATTTGATTATATGAAAATAAGCCTTTATGGAAGAAATTGATTCTAATTATACCAACTGTAAAGTTATATATTAGTTCTCTATTGCCAATGCTTATTTAAAATTTTTTTTTCTTTTTGTGTGTAATTTTTTCCATGCATTATTGTAGCTGTATTTTATCTGGCTTTTCTTAAATTGTGCCAAATAGATATGGTGACAATGAATATGCTTGAATAATGCATTTTTCTGGGAATGGTTTTCAGCTGAATAAAATGGAAATTATTTTATAAGGCAAATTATGTAATTATAAAATTACTCCCTTATGGGATAAAATAGTTATTTTTTATTTGAATATATTTTTTTACTTTAATGTCATGTTTTAATTGGGAGCCTTTCTATATTTTGATAAAATTATATGCTTTTTATTGTTTCTTTATTATTAAATTATACCAAGATTCTTGTAATATATCCTACTTGGTTATAACAAGTAATTTTTTTTTGATGTTGCTGAATCATTTTTACCATCTTTTACTGTTACATTGTAGAATGTTACTGTTAATTGAGAATAGGGATTCCATTGTAGTAACTATGGTGTACATGAATGGATGAATAAAAATATTTGTTAAAGGTTTAATATGTATACTTGACATTGTATAGTGTATCTGGGGATAGAAATATAAAAGCAAAGACAGTGTGTGCCTTGAATCAGTTCACATGGACTATTTAAAGTGACAAATATAAAATTACCCCAAATCATAAAGATGTAGGAAGTCATTAAAGTTAGGGAAAGAGTGCAAAGATGGGGTAGGGTAAGTATGGAGAAGATATTAGATAAGCAGTTCCTTGCTTTAACTATAGCCCTGGATGCAACTGGGCTCCACAGTCTCTCCATCGAACTGTGCAAAAGGAGAAGGAGTTTTTTAAACCTCTTCTTCCCTCATTGTCCTCAGAATCATAGCTTCACCATACCTGTCACTCACCGGTTCATCAGAAAATATTAGTGCTGTAATGAGGATAAGGTATTAAGTTGGGTGACCTTAAGAAAGGCTTATCCACACATACAAATACCCCCTTATTAGGGATTCCAGACAACTTCTTGTGGGTTGGATGAACTTTTCTTCTTTTTGTTCTTGTCTTCACATGGTTACTTTATAGATTAAAAGTGCATCTTTTCTTGGTTTTCAAAATATGGTGAGTAAAACAAGTCATTATCAGAGTATATATGTAATGTGTTATACTTTATATTATTTGTGTATGTGATGCTTGTGTGAGCTATGAGGTTTTGCCAAGCCCTTTTCAGGGTTGCGTATCCATCTTTGGTGTCTTTCAGGCATTCAACTCTCACCCGTGTCTCCAAAGAACTTGCAGCATGTCCTGTGGTCATACTGTCATAAAACCTTCTTCATAGATGGGCTAAATAAGACTGAGTGTGAATGAACCATAAATCTGATGGTGAATAATGAGGGTGTCTATTCCAAGCATGGGAAAACTTCTCCTGATGGAATGGGCACATGAGGACAATTTGTTTTAATGGCCAGCCACGAAAGTATCTGAAGCAGAAACTCTGTAGTTCTTAGAGCTTAGTCAGACATTGAATATGCCAAGATCATCCACTGCATCCTAGACCATCTTCAGTTATCATGACTCCAGATTGCCACTGGACTTCAATGATTCTGGAAGAGAACATGAGACTGCTGATTTTGTGCATCTAGGCTCTAACTTAAATCCCAATTCATGCACAAGTCAAGACCATCCATGATGTCATTGTTCCCCTTCAAAAATGAAGGACAAGTAACAACATATATACCTTATATAGTATGTTATATAGCTTAACACCCTTATTTAACAGATGAGAAAACTGATGCCAAGTAGGGGCTATGGGAAAGTTCTACAAATAACTAGTACAATTGGAGATACAATTCCAGGACTCCTGCTTCTGAAAACAGTGTTTGATGTTTTTCAAGAGAAAGAAACACAAAGATGAATTTTGATCTTTTTCTGAATCCCCTTTACACATGAATTTGACATTCCCAGGACAGAATGATAAACTCTATATGGTGATTCCCTGGGAGGTAACTCTTAGGGAATACAAGTACATGCATTGATAAAATGGAGAAATAGTGGACCTATGTTCTTCTAGAGTATAGAGCAAAAGGATTTAAAGAAAAAAAGTAAAGAATGTGACACTATTAGACACTGGATTGACTTGCTTTCAGGAATGTTAGCTCTTTGAGAGTAGGTATTACTTTTAGAAGTAGTCTTAGAGAAAAGTTTATAGTTTATCCCTATTTTACAAATAATCATGTTACTTGGTTTAGATCAGTGGTTCCCAAACTTTTTTGGCCTACCACCCCCTTTCCAGAAAAAATATTACTTAGCGCCCCCTGGAAATTATGAAACTATTTATTGAACTCAGAATAGAATGTAATGCAAAAAAAGTGTGTCCATCGCTACCCCTCTGGATCGCTGCAGCACCCACCAGGGGGTGGCAGCACCCACTTTGGGAATCACTGGTTTAGACAGTTATTTCCATGTTATGGAAAAGTCCATTTTTTGCTACATTTCATTATTTAAAAAAATAATCTGAAATGGGTGTGTTGTTTTTTATCTGAAATGTTTTCTGCAGCCATTGATAGAATTTTTTTCTTGTTATTAATAAGATCTCTTATGTGTACAGTTTATCTAATAATGAATCATCTGTATTTCTGGTATAAATCCTAGTTGGTCACAGTGTATCATCTTTTTGATATATTGTTATAGCCTCTTTGCTAATATTTGTGTTAAATTTTTATATGCTTTAGATACATTGGTCTATTTTATTTTATTTTTATGTTTTGATTTTCCCTAGATATGGTATCATGACTTTGGTAGGATCCCATTTCCCTTTTATTTTTATAAATAGTTTGTGTAATAAAAGAATTAAGTGTTCTTTCAATGTTTCAGAGCATTAGTGATTCCTATTTTTTCTCCTCTGAGAGCTCATCAATAGCTCATTCAGTTTCTTCTCAGCTTTGTTTATTAATATTGGTAATATGGTTTTCTTTTCTCTTAAAAAACCAAAATAGATACTTATTTATCATTTTTCTTTGTAAAACACCTGCCAGTTTTATTGATTAATGCAATATTTTTTATTTTTGTTTTGATAACTTCATCTTTAATATTTCCAGATTCCTATTTTGATATTTTATTGGGGTTTCTTAAGTGGTTTAATAATTTTAAGGAACTGTGTTGGAGTATGTGTTGGACAGATAGCATTACACTGGAGTGAGTATTGCTACCCTGCATTTAACAAATTCCTAAATTGACTGACTTAGAATTTTAGCTCTTTCCTTCATTTATGCATTTCTTTGTTTATTGAAAAAGCAAAGTAAGAATTCATTTTTTACAGCACTCTGGTTTCCTACATTATCCCTCACTCTCCCATGTCCAGAGAGAGATTCCAATTAAAAAATAGTATATTATGAAGATAAAAAAAGAAAAAAGATTAAGAACAAAACAACTCTTCAATACAGTAGAAAAATCTGAAAATATATACAATGTGCTACACTTGTAGGCCTCTCACCTCTTGAAAGAGGTGGCATGATAGTGTCTTCTCATATCTGTTCTCTAAAGATACACTAGCTTTTTATAATTTTGTAATATAATAATAATAGAAATAGCTCACGTTTATATAGCACTTATTCAGTGTTAGGCACTAAGATCTTCATAATTATTATCTCATTTTATCCTCACAACAACCCTGGGAAGTAGGTGCTATTATTATCTCTATTTTTCAGATGAGGAAACTGAAGTAAACAGAGATTAAGTGACTTGTCCAACAACTAGGAAATGTCTGCGGCTGGATTTGAACTCAGGTATTTCTGATTCCAGTTGTGCCACAGAGCAAGCTTAGATCCCTTTCTATCCAATTATGGGTCTAGTCCAACTTCTGTCCTGTGAGGAAACTTTATTGAGTTGTGGGAATTGGGAGAAAAATTTATTGCATCTTTGGAACCTAGCCCTGCATGGTTGGGAAATTGGATTGCCTATAATTGCTATTTAGAGACCCTTAACCAAGGTTCTAAGTTATGTTGACCAGAAATGCAAGAAGATCTTAAGATGGATGTAAGGAGCTTTTTTTCATACTACATACATCTCAAGTATCTCCTATGTCTTATCTGAAAACTGGCCCCATACTGGCCAACTGATTATTATTTCCATGTTCTTTTGATTGTTTATAGATACTTAGAGAGAGTGGGACACCTCTTTTCATGAATTCAGGGAATTATACCTCTTCAGTTTCTCCCTCCCAACTTGGAAGGTCCCTACCTAATCTTTCATCCTCTTGGAAATCAATTACCTAATGTCATATTGTTTCCTTTTACTTAATTGGCCTTATTTCATTAATTATTTTTAATTTATAAAAGTCTTTCCCTTGTATTCAGGGTCCAATCCTAAGCTTAGGAAGGGGTCTGGTCCTGATTTGTTGAGCAATTGCCTTGCTTTGCTTAATAAATCAATTTATTTACTTAAAAGTTTTAACATTTGTTTCTTTGGTCATTTCATATTTTGCTCATTATATAGTGTCATAGAAACAATGAACATGAATTTGGATAGTCTTTGAGGGATAGTAGAGGACAGAAGAGCCTTGGTCCATGGAGTCATGGAAAGATGGACACAACTGAATGACTGAACAATAAATTAAAAATACAATTCCTGAAGGTCAAACAAGAGTCTCTGTCCTCAAGGAAATTATATTTTCCTTGGATTTGGGGATGTGTGGGTACAATATAGATGGAAAGAAAGAAGACATATATATGTTTTTATATATCATATGTGTCATATATGTATTCATACACATATATGTGTTGCAACTAAAATTATTTTGAGAGACTGATATCAGTTTATTGATTATATCAGTTCATTTGTTCGGTCAGCATCATAGCCAATAAAGTGACATAGGTCAATGTCTCTCTCTCATTCACAAGAGACCCTCAAGCTTGGTAAGACAGTTCAATAAATAGAGTTTTAAGAGTTCATCATTCAGCCCCTCTCTTGAACATCCCAAGACATCTCTAATTGGTAAATAACTAATTAAGTGGTAATCTATCAAACTACTGACCCCTCCCCATTCTAGTGTCATAGGTACACATACACAGGTAAAGAACATTTGTCCCTTTTATTTATTGAACAAATTCTGTTAAAAAGGGAAGCATTCTTTGGGATTCCTAAGGATAAAGAAAATGCAAAAAGCAGTACATTGAATAGAATCTATGACCTAGATTCCAGATACAGGAATACACAATAATTCTCCCTAATATTGGGGCCTTTCTACTCTAGGGACCCTCCTAGATCTTTGATATAAGAATTAATATAGTATATGAAAAATAACTTTTCAATATATATGTATTTGTATATACATACACATACATACAAAACAAAATCCCATGAATCTGAATATCCTTGAGAGGAGAATAACTTCTTGAAAACCTCAATGAGACTAGCTTTAGGATTATATATAATGGAGGAGAACACTTTCCTCTGGACAGGAGCAGAATAGCCCTGCTGACCATGTCAAACTCTCATATATCTGCCTGAGAACTCAGTTAGGGACCATAACCTTAGATCTTATACTTTATTTTTCCTCTCTGAATTGTGTAGAGAAGAACTGGAAATGCTGGTTCCACAAGGGAAATTGTCCAAAAGACAAAAAGTCTTAGTTAGAACCAAAGTTGAAGAAAATGGGGAAAGCAAATAGAGGAGTGCGGGAGCCGAAAATTCCCTGTGTGACGTTATAATATGAGTAGAAGACTGAATCCCTAAGGAGAAAAATAGAAACTCTGTGGTAGTGTGTAACCAAAGACTCTGTAATTCCTTCTCCCTGAAGAATTTGATCCTGGGAGGGGGAGACCTGCTGGATCATCTCTATGTTTCCAATTGGGTCCATGAGATTTTCATACTCTGAATAAAACCTCTGATTTCCTATAACCCATTTACTCCTGTGACACTTTTAAGTTTCTGTTTTCTCTCCTGTAGCTGGAGCCGATTCTCCAGAAAAGCCACAGTTAGAGCCTGCCATTTTTAGAACTCAGATCAGCCCTCAGAGGAGTTCAGAGTTTGGGGTTTATGTTCTGATTGCCTTAGTACAAAAGGGATTAGCAGTATTTCGGTGGGAGAATTTCTGATCACTCTTATCTGAAATACTTGCCTTACAGGATCCAAATAGTCAAAACCAATAAGGAACAACACTACGGTGACCAGGCAGAAATGGTGAGTATGTAACACATTTGTATTGATTATTACTTCCATCTTTTCCCTCCTGCCTTGCCAACTGTGATTTATTAGGATTCTAGAAAACATCACATTTCTGGCCTCTGTCACTGATTCAGATAAATGTCTTTGGTACAGCCTACGTGAGAAGGGAGAAGAGCAGGTAAAATGGCTATGATAATTCTAGTACCATTAATTCTCTAATCTTTCAGGATGATATAGGATTCTAGGACCTCAAGCTTTAGTTTCTTTAACCTTTGACCATAGGCATGTGCAGAACCTCTCTGAGATAATGCTTTTTTTAAATCTCTGAAATATGAAATGTAATTGTAAACTTCAGTTAAGGGGTCTGCACAGAGAGTGAGGTGGAGGATAGAACTATTATCATTTTCCTGCTTTTCTTTTGCTTTGGAGTCTGAGCATCTTTAATGGTTACTTTTCAAGGAACTCAGGAAGAGTTTTCTGCAATCATTCCACTGATGGAGACTGTTACACAACACAGCAAAATCCCTAAAGATCCTCTGGATAATAAAAACAAATTCTGCATGACATTATGATGATTATTTTAAGAGATTCCCAGTATTGCTCTTTTGTGAGAATTTGTCAGTTAGTGTTCCACTGGAGTCCAGAAAGCATCTTACCTGACATGTGGCCTGTGAGAATAGGGGGCAAGTCAATCTGAAAAGAAAAATAAATTTATTATTGCATTAAGGAAGATTACTTGGGCTAGTAATGCTTTTGGCTTTTTAGGGTACAGATTCATCTTTTATAGCTTTTTAGATTCACTGAGAATACACAATCAGTAGCATCCTGTGACAGAAAGGAAATAGAAGTGTGTGAGCTTTGGGGTCACAGTTGTTGCTAAAAGTTAGGTTTGTGCCTGAAGGAAATGCTTTACTCTGTATTTAGCTTTATCAGAATTCTCATATTGGCAGAAAATCTCTAATATGCTGGAGGATCCTTTTTTTAAAACATTTATTAATATTTATTTTTTAGAAAAGTTAACATGCTTACATAATTCATGCTCTTACTTTCCCCTTCACCCCCTTCACACCCCCCACCCCCGTAATGGAGATGTGCATTTCCACCAGTTTTAACATGTGTCATTGATCAAGACCTATTTCCAAATCTTTGATAGTTGGATTGGTGTGGTAGTTTCGAGTCTACATCCCCAATCATGTCTGCCTCAACCCATGTGTTCAAGCAGTTGTTTTTCTTCTGTTTCTACTCCTGCAGTTCTTCCTCTGAGTGTGGGTAGTGTTCTTTACCATAAGTCCCTCAGAATTGTCCTGGGTCATTGCATTGCTGCTAGTACAGAAGTCCTTTACATTAGATTTTATCACAGTGTATCAGTCTCTGTGTACAATGTTCTTCTGGCTCTGCTCCTTTCGCTCTCCATTAGTTCCTGGAGATCTTTCCAGTTCACATGGAATTCCTCCAGTTTATTATTCCTTTGAGCACAATAGTATTCCATCACCAGCATATACCACAATTTGTTCAGCCATTCCCCAATTGAAGGACATACCCTCATTTTCCAGTTTTTTGCCACCACAAAAAGCACGGCTATAAATATTTTCGTACAAGTCTGTTTATCTATGATCTCTTTGGGGTATAAACCCAACAATGGTATGGCTGGATCAAAGGGCAGGCATTCTTTTATAGCCCTTTGAGCATAGTTCCAAATTGCCAGCCAGAATGGTTGGATCAGCTCACAACTCCACCAACAATGCATTAATGTCCCAGTTTTGCCACATCCACTCCAGCATTCATTACTCTCCCCTTCTTTCATTTTAGCCAATCTGCTAGGTGTGAGGTGATACCTCAGAGTTGTTTTGATTTGCATTTCTCTAATTATTAGAGATTTAGAACACTTTCTCATGTGCTTATTGATACTTTTGATTTCTTTATCTGAAAATTGCCTATTCATGTCCCTTGCCCATTTATCAATTGGGGAATGGCTTGATTTTTTATACAATTGCTTTAACTCCTTGTATATTTGAGTAATTAGACCCCTGTCAGAGTTTTTTATTATAAAGATTTTTTCCCAATTTATTGTTTCCCTTCTGCTTTTGGCTTAAATCATTCTTCATACAGGTACTAATTGGTAGGGAAATGAAGTTACAAAACCCACAGTTCTGTTTCCTTAATCTTAGAAATTTCTTTATCTAACGAGCAGATGTTTTCCTCAAACTCATAGTCCACAGGTCTATCCACCTCCTACACAATTTCTCCCTTCGATGTTTTTTCAGAAGTATCATCAAATCTGGACTTTTTGATACAGATGTTCACAATATGACAAAACGGTGTTAGTACAACAAAATAGGAAGCTTAGCCCAAAGAAGATTATGGCATTCTGAAACAAAATTATGTGGGTGACAAATCATACAGAATCTAAAACATTCTTTTAAAAACTAAACAGTAAGAATCAATTAATCATATAGCTCTGTTAAGTTGTAAGGAAGGAAGCTTGAATAAAACTTTTGAGCAAGACTGAATAGTTGTAATAATTTGCAAATCAATCTTTCTCCCCATAGCTACTGAAACTTTCGTTTTGAATAGTTGTAACTATTGGGCAAAAATATGCACATTTAGAATCTGAAATCTGGATTTCAAGAGTAGCATCTTTGTGGTTCTCAATGTACTCCCAGCCACACACTGAGACATTGTTACTAGTAATTTTATAAATCAGAATATGGAGGAACTGGATTTAAACTTCTGGATTTTGTATTAAATTCTACATCCAGGTCTTAATCTTCCAAAAGGGTTAGGACACTTTAACAGTTGACAATACACATAATTTTATTATCAGAAAGAAAAAAGGGAATAGGGAATGTATTTTAAGTGTGTATTTAGACAAACAGGCTGCTTCTTCTGTTGTCTTGTGTATCTTGTGTTCAACTGTCTTGTTAGTGAAGGCACCTGCTTCTAGGAGATATTTTTCCCTTGTAAATTCTAAAATGAGGGGATCTGCCCTTGACCATGGTCTACAAATTGTCCAACTTAACCTACTTACATTGAGAGATTTGCACTCATGAATAAGCACCTTGGAGTTTTTCATTGCCTCGTCATTTGTAAATAGTACCTGGGATAAGCCTTTTCACCTAGTTTCTTGGGCATATTCAGAGATATTTCTTCCAGTAGTTCTACCTGCCAGGTTCCATTCTTTAGGTAATGCTGCTCCAACTTCCTAATGATAAGCCGATATAATTTAATAGGGCCTGATAAAACCTAGTTACATTAGCCTTCCAGTAACTAGTTTATCATGTGAAAGTGAAGGATTTTGGAAGAACATTACACCAGAATTCCTAAAAATCATCTAAAAGCATTGAAGACTTGCATTTTTCACATACCATTTGTCCTTTACACTTTGAGTAAGCCTCATAAATGATATGGACAAATACTGTCTATAGGAAAAGGAAAAAAACTCTTGACAAACCAACCCACAAAATGAGTTCATTATTTGTTATTATTTCCCAATTCCATATATATTCCCAAAGGGAAAATGCATGATTAAAATTTTTCTTTATAGCTACTAGAGCAATTTTCAATGTAAAAATTTAATTTATAGATAATTGTAGAACACAATCAAAGCTCATGTTTTTAGGCATTTTTATGAAATCTATCTGAGGATATTAAAATAATTTTTCTGGAAGAAGTTCAGTACCTTGCTCCAATTTTCCAGCTTTATTCATCTACAGAACCAAATGTAGAATAATTTTAGGACCAATAACTCAACCATTTGTAATTGTTTTCACTTGGATAACACAGCAAAAGTTCAAAGGCTCCTAAGGCAGTTGCAGCTATAATGGAGTCCTTTAAGTATATATTTTTACTCATTGGGAAACAGTTGGAAGAAGTTGGTCTAAGCCTGAAAACTGACATCTCATAGGTATAACAATATAAATCCCTTAGTTCTGTTTGGTTTCAGGTAAAAGTCGCCATTTGGAAAAACTAATCTTAAACAGTGGTACACATTAGTCATAGCAAAATTTATGATCTAATAGGTGGGAAACTTTCATGTTCAGAAAGAAAGAACAGTGGGGAAATGAAGTCAAAATGATCCCACCATTATCTTAAAAAAATTTAAACTCAGGGGGCAGCTGGGTAGCTCAGTGGAGTGAGAGTCAGGCCTAGAGACAGGAGGTCCTAGGTTCAAACCCGGCCTCAGCCACTTCCCAGCTGTGTGACCCTGGGCAAGTCACTTGACCCCCATTGCCCACCCTTACCAATCTTCCACCTATGAGACAATACACCGAAGTACAAGGGTTTAAAAAAAAATTTAAACTCTTCTATCTAGAATCAATACTGTGTATTAGTTCCAAGGCAGAAGAGATATAAGGGCTAGGCAGTCAGAGTTAAATTATTTGCCCAGGGCCTAGGAAGTGTCTGAAGTCAGACTTGAACCCAAGACCCCCTGTCTCTAGACCTGGATGCCAATATACTGAGCCACCTAGTTATCCCCAGTCACTCTTAACTTTATAAAGCTGTCCTTGCAACCTTTGCAGAGTTATGCCCACTTATAGTACTTTGAGATTGTAACCTCCGTCATCATCTCTTGGTATTTTTCCTTGAATGGACTTATTTATTGGATTAACGATAATTCAAACAGTTATACCTAGATTCAAAATTCAGAAAAATCAATTTACAGTCTTAAAAGGCTCTACCTCATATTATAGCAAGTTCCATTGTTTATAGCTTAGGAGCAGGGTACCATTATTTTTGTTAATAGCAACATCAGTAAGTTCAAAATAAAAACATTTATCCTTAGTGTCCATCAAGACTACATAAGATTTTTACAAAAGATTTTAATAGTTTCTTCTTTTCTTTCTAGTTTAGAAAAATTCACATTCTGGGATTTTATACATAAAATGAATGCACTCAAACCCAGAAAGGCACTGGTTGCAGTTAGCCTGAATAGATTAATACACTGTTGATCAACTCCTAGGGCAAAAGGGAAATCTTCTGAACTGAGGTCTGTCCATCCAAAGTTGATTCACAGAAGATCATTTAAGCAACCTTTTAAGCCCTCATTACATTTGCCTTGTGTGTGTGTGTGTGTGTGTGTGTGTGTGTGTGTGTATTTAGGAAGGGGCTTAATTCCTCTGTAAGCCAGTGTCCTAATTACTCTGTCTTGAAGTAGGATTTATAAGGTTCCCATCTATTACCCCTTCTTGTAGCTTCTGTTTTTTTTTCCTCACAGAGACGAGAAGGAGTGGATCTAACAATGGCTGAAAATTCAGAGTGGCTGGCATGTGCTTAGAGAACTTTTCACAGATAGTGAGTCTTTTGAAGTTTTGAGTTAATTTTGACAAACCAGACTATATCCATTTGAATTTCTGAGATTGACTTCAACAGAAGAGCATTCTATCTTTCAGATAAAAGTCTCTCAAATTTATTGACTCAAAGTTATAATTTCACAGTATTCAAATCAAAAGAGGAGCTAATTCAATGATGCAAATGCATCTCATTCTAGGTATCATCCCACAAATCAATAGCACTTTCATACAGTTATTTCCAAGAGACTCTAAGCACAATATTATTATAAAAAGATATAGTGAATTTTAAAAATGAAATATGAAACAAAATTTATTGCTAGTCAAATGACATTAATTCAGTTGAATCAATTTCCAAATCAGTTACATGGAAAAAGTACTTCATTCTTCTACCAGATTTACCATTCTATACTAGCTATATTCAGAGACCAGTGTAGAGTAGTCACTACTTTAGCTCTTATATCTACAAAGTTGTAGCACTACTAGGATTTATTATTTAGAGCACAGATCAACCATTTCATGACCGACAATTTCTCTAATTAATGTATCAAACATAATCAAAATCCAAATTTCAAATTACTCAGTTTCAAAACTTGCTACATTATTCCACTACTATTCCATACCAAAATGAGAATACCAGAATCTGTGAAATCAAGTTTAGAAGTAATGAGAAAATCTTAAGCTAATTCAAACTTCCCGAGGAAGAAAAGAACAATTTTAGTTCTAAGTAGAGTTCTCTCTATTCTCTTTTTATCTCAAGGAGGTCTAAAACTTCCTTAAACTCCCTGAAATACTTTCCTAAGTCCTGGGCTCTTTCTTTGATCTAGGGTAGAATTCCTGATTGTTGGCAAAGATCACACCTTGTATTGTACCAGCTTGGGTGACAAATCACTAGTTCTACATTTCTGCTGTTTGGGGATCAAAATTTGAAGTGCATTTTAAAATCTTTTAATATCACCTTTATAGACTTTTCATTGACTTTTGATTGAATTTAATGTCTATGGTGTATTTGAGTAAACTTACTAAAACTTCTTTTAACTCTCTCACTTTCTACTGATTGTGATTAACTCTAGACCAGTGATGGGCAAACTACGGCCAGCCAGCCAGATGGGGCCCCCTGAAATGTTCTATCCAGCCTGAATAGCAAGCATGAGTTTCCCCCCTCCCAAGTTAGGAGGGGGAAAGTTGGGAGGGAAACAAGTAGGTTTTAGGGTCTTCTATTCATAAAATGAAAAATGTTGATTGATTGCATTCACCTACATTTATGAAATAATAGATGGCTTATACCATCTAATTTTCCCATGGATAAATAACAGAAAACCAATGCTATAGAGGAGAATACATGTAGCACAAGAGGGAATCAAGTGTTTATCAGTCAGAATCTGGTTCTCTTGATTCCCACACCAAATGAACTCCATTTTGTAACTGTTCTTTACTTTATCTCGCCAATAACTGAGGAAGAGAGTGTTTTGAGATTGGTTTACTTCCAATGTGACTTCTGTCCTTTCCTCCTAGGTCTCTCAAGAGAGAATGGCTTTGGAAAATGACTCTTCAGTGACTGAGTTCATCCTTGCAGGCTTAACAAATCAACCAGAGCTCCAGTTCCCCCTATTCCTCCTATTTCTAGGGATCTATATGATCACTATAGTAGGGAACTTGGGATTGGTCACTTTAATCAGTATGAATTCTCAGCTTCACACTCCTATGTATTACTTTCTTTTCAACTTGTCTTTCATAGATTTCTGCTACTCTTCTGTCTTTTCCCCTAAAATGCTAATGAATTTTGTCTCAAAGGAAAATGTCATCTCCTATTCAGGATGTATGGCTCAACTCTATTTCTTTGGTTTTTTTTCTATTGCTGAATGCTACTTGTTGACCATAATGGCTTATGATCGTTATGTGGCCATCTGTAATCCATTGCTGTATCATGTCACTATGTCTCATCACGTCTGTTCATGGCTATTAGGTGGGGCTTATATAATGGGGTTTGCTGGTGCAATGGCTCACACTGGATGTATGCTGAGACTGTCCTTCTGTGATGCCAACATCATAAACCATTATATGTGTGATATATTGCCCCTCCTCCAGCTCTCCTGCACCAGCACCTATGTCAATGAGCTGGTGGTTTTCATCGTTGTGGGCACTAACATCATAGTACCTAGTGTCACCATCTTCACCTCTTATGCTCTCATCCTGTCCAGTATCCTGAGCATCAGCTCCACTGAAGGCAGATCTAAAGCCTTCAGCACCTGCAGCTCCCACATAATTGCTGTGGCTCTTTTCTTTGGGTCAGCTTCCTTTATGTATCTTAAGCCATCTTCGTCAGGGTTGGCAGACCAGGGCAAAATATCTTCAATCTTTTACACGAATGTAGGGCCCATGCTAAACCCCCTAATTTATAGTCTGAGGAATAAAGATGTTCAACTTGCCTTAAGGAAAACCTTGAGAAGAATGTTTTCATGATGAAATTTGAATTCAAGAGCCTAAATTTTCTTTCTTTTCTTTTTTTTTGGTTAACTGAAGTTTTCCCAGAAAGAACTCTTTATGCTCAAATTCTTTTCTCCTTCTTACTGATTGTACCACATTCTATAAGGAGGAATTATTTCCTTTCATATGTTGGTAAAATTGTCAGTTTCAGAACAAATCAGAGCCAGCAACAAAACCAATCCCCTAGATTTAGGAACCAACCAGGATTTATTCTGCCGGCTAAAGACTTCCACTCAAATGGCTGGGGCTGGGCAAGGAAGGGAAAGGGAGGTTCCCTGAAAGTACAAAATAATTTTAAAAAAAAGCTTATATGGGTTTCAATTTATAGGCTGGAGATAAATTGGGTATGGGATATCTCTGAATTTGGAGAAGGAAATGGCAAGCCATTCTTGTATCTCTGCCAAGAAACACCCTATGTAGTAATGAAGAGTCAGATATGACCGAATGGCTGAAAAACTATCAACTATGGATTGCACAGGCTTTCTTAGGGGGGTAGGACTAGGAAAGGCCCTTCTTAAGGCTTTTTTGGGTAACTTTGCCCTAAGAGATAGGACTCTTTTGGATCCTTCTTGTTTCAGCAGAAAGGAAGTTCAGAGAAAGGCAGAACCTGCAATTAGCAACAGAGGCAGGGGCAAGATAGAGGAAATATAGACAAAATAGACTTGCCTTAGTTTTCTGGCTACTCTCAGAAAAATGGTACAATGGAAAGTGTGCTGCATTTGGAATTAGCAAATCAGGGTTTTAATCAAGAATCGTCTGTGTTCAGACAAGCCATTAACTTCTTTGACTCTCAGTTTTCTTGTTTATAAACATGAGATGTTTGGACTCAGTAGTTCCTTAGATCCTTATGGTTATAATTCTATGATCTATGACACTCTCAAAATGCAAATATCTCATTCAATCATATAAAAAGTCAAATAAAAAATTAAGCATGGTGTATCGCCCAGTCTCACCAATCAGTAATTCAGGAGGAGAATGCATGAATAGGTGGTTTTCTGGAAAATGACAATAAAATATCCAAATTATGTGTAATAATGTAATCTTCCCTCCACCATCCCAAGCAAGTCAGGTATAACTGACTTTATAGCCTCCTCAGAGACTTTGCTTTTGTGTTTTTTTTTCCTTATCAATATTGTGCCTGTATAAAAATGAGTTAGGGGTATAAAGTACACTTTGTTCCAAACATGAAAATCCAAAGAAATTACCTTTTAAACCTCTCCCTACCAAAACGCCTTTATTTCTAGGACCAGTTGCCTCTTTTGGAAGATAATATAGATGTTTGCTGGCTCCTAAAATAGACATTCTAGGGTTGTTTTAGCTCAGAAGAAAAATTAAACATTTCCAGTATGGTATAAAGGGAAGACAATTCATAACTGGAAAATGATGAGAAATAATGAGAAATAGACAACTAAGAGACACCAAATTTGAGGAAACATACATTTTCTGAAAAAAATTGTAGGTCAGGTTTTTGGTACTAGTTATAATACTTGAGAGTCTGAGATGAATTGATTTGCCTTTTAAACCTTTGCTGAGGGAAGTTTTCATTCCATTATCAGATTTGGCTGAATATCCAGAATGGAATAGGAATTTTTATTATTATATAAGACTGTGGGACTATGTGATTTGTTATCATAAGTTCTGATTACAAAAGGGAAGGAAGAAATCAAGCTTTGAAGATGTGTTTGGCATTTAAAGCTCTTCACAACCTCATTTCTTCCTACTTTTCCAGTCTTCTATGTTATTCCCATCCACTCACTGTAGTTAATCATATTACTTGCTCTTCAAGCATGGCACTGCCTCCAATCTTGATGCCTTAGTACTTACTGTCTTTGATGCCTGGAATATCCTTCTCACTCAAGACTCTGTAACTCAGTTCAAGTGTTACCTTCTACATGAATGCTTATCTGATTTCTTTGGTTGTTAGTGCCTTCTTTCCCCAAATTCCTTTCATTCACTTTGCATATGTGTATGTTTCCACCACATATGTATATAGAGACATATTTTTTCCACACATAAGAACATGAATTTCTAGAGGGTAAAGACTTTTCATCTTTGTATCCTCCCAACTAAGAACAGTGCCTGGCATATAAAAGGCCTTTGATAAATGCTTGTTAATTGACTGATTAATCTGTTAATGGAAATACCTATTTATCTGAACTAATTTTCATTTTGTTGAACAATAATTGTTGATATTCGACTCTAAATATCCTCAATGTAACCAAATTAAATTTTATTTTAATTTTGTAAATTTCTACCTTTTGTTTTTAAAAGATGCCCTTGTGAAAATTTTCATTGTTGATACTACATCACCTATGTTAAATGACCTTTAATTGATGAGATGAGAATTTAGAAATGTATCCATATGTTTTTCTAGTGATCAGTGTAATCAATGCCAACCTTATATGAACTGATATTACACTTGAAGTTTTCAATAATATTTATTCTTAAGCTCCTTTAAAATCTTTGTTGGAATACACATGTAAGAACTGGACTCCTTTGGAATAAAAAAGCATTGATGAGAATAATAAATAAAAAATTAGAACTCAATACTTCAGTGTTCATTAACCTGTGAGCATAAATTTCTGGGAAAGAACCCTATTTGACAAGTATTCCTGGGAAAGTTGAAGATCTATCTAAAAGAAATTGAGCTTAATTGCATACATTGTATACAATATTTTGTATTGTACATGTATACAAATTGTATACATGACCTCAGTATTGAAGAAGAGACCATTAAAAAAGATGGGAAATAATTGATATACTTTTTATAAGTATGAATATGAGATGAATTCTTTACCAAATATGGAATAAGGCAACTATAAGAGATAAAATAGAAAATTTCAATTCCATGAAATTGAAAAGATTTTGCATGAATAAAAAGTAATGCATATAAGATAATTAGGAAAGTGGTCAAATGAGAAAAAAAATCTTAAGTCTCAAATATATCTGATGAGAATGATATCCAAGATATACACTAATAACACAGATGTATGTATATTAAATATGTACATGTATACCATTGTATTTGTGTTGAAATGAAGGGCTTTGGGAATCTATCTGCCTCTCTCATCTATCTATCTATCTGTCTGTCTGTCTATCTATCTATCTATCTATCTATCTATCTATCTATCTATCTATCTCTTCCTTTACCAGAAGGAATATGGTCAAAGGATATGAACAGTTTCCAAAAGAAGAAAGAATTATGAACTATTAACAAATGAGTGATCCAAATCACTTATGAGAGAAATGAAGATTAAAAACTGTTAGACTTTTGCCTCACATTCTAATAGTTAATTGACAAAAATGAAAAACAATGGGAATAGTCAAAATTGGAGTAGTTGTAGAGAGATAGACATGCTAATTGGTGGAGCAATGAATTGGCCCAAACATTCTGAAAAGAAATTCAGAATTTTGTGAAGAGCATGACTAATCAGATCTGACTTGGAGTCAGGAAAACAAAATTAAACATTATTAAAATATTATTGAATATACATTTCCTCTTGTCATTTTTAATTCTGAACTTTTCCCTAAACATATATTTTGCACTGAAATATAGCTAATGATTTTGTGAAGCCAATCCTAAGTTTTTGTTAATAAATATGATGTTGTATATCATCTTTAAAAATTCTGTTATTTGCACACTTTAAAAAACTTTGAAGTAGGTTTTTAAATCTGTTTGAAATTATTCCACAAGAACAGTTTCTGTGGGTTCCAACTTATTTGTTTGACATATAGGGGAATATTAGTTTGTATGAATAATTGAATGACATCAGGAAATATGCAAATTTACCAGCTCAATTTCAATGAAAAATCTTTGCATCATTAGCCCGTCATTAAAGCATGACTATCATGATTTAGTAAGTTTTGAAAGCAAAATGCTTTTAATATAATTAATAAATAATTTGAAAATATTAATTATTTAATACTTTTGTTGCCCAGTTGTTTCAGTAGTGTCCAATTCCTCATGGCCACATTTGGGTTTTTCTTTGTAAAGATACTGGAGTGGTTTGTCATTTCCTTTTCCAGTTCTTTTTATAAAGATGAGGAACTAAGGTAAACAGGGCTAAAGTGACTTGCCTAGGGTCACACAGGTAGTAAGTATTTGAGGCTAGAGCTAAACTGATGAAGACTTGTCTTCCTGACTCCAGACTCTTGTCCCTTGAACTATGCACTTGCTCAATTTCTACGTACCTCATGTTTTTAAATTTTCTTTTTGTGTCTTGTATAATTTGCTGCAACAAGAATGGGATTGGTTGAAACTCAGCTTGGTACTTCATTCTTTCCAATATTTAATCTTGTCATTTATTAAGAACATGCTTGGATATTTAATTTTTAATTGACAAAATTTCAAATTCATTAATCAGTTAGCTTAAAACCTGTCTCAATTCATTAAATGTTATTTATTTAATCTTTCTCTCTATATTGGACCACTATCTCTTAGAATTAAATAAATATTCATTGTTGAATATTTAACTTATTAGTAATGATTTCAGTAATAAAACATAATTACTTATAATATTTTAACTTTGCCAGCATCACCTTGAACTCTCACTATGATAGATGATTTCACTTCTGCAAATATGATTTCATCATTCAGTTCACTGAAGATACTGATTATATTCTCTTAGTTGTCCTTTTTTTTTAAAGGTAAGAATGAAATTCATTATCTTGGGAAATGTTATATTAGTCATTTTCTCAGTCTCAATCCTCTTTCTCAGTCTATTCAGAATATGGGGGGGAACTAGAGTTTCTTAAAGCTTTTTCATGAAATTCTCATTATAATATTTCTTCATAATGTAATAGTTGATAGCTCTAAAAAGAACCATTTTTTCTATCCCTATACTCCACAGATTTCTTATAGAGCCTTATAGATAAAAGTTAAACCTGCACATACTTTTCCTTCCTTCATAGGAAGTGTGTAATTTGTATATGCTCCCCAGGGACTCTCTTTCCAACTTCCTATGTTCCTCTCACATTATCATGTGCTAACGTAGGGAGGATATAAGTTTTGTACAGCTCTCTCTTGCAGGTTCTTTACCCCTGATCACAGCTGGGATGTTGGGTGAGTGCCAGGTCTTTACTCAGGTTTTTACTTTTGTTCTTGTATTTTTCCTACTTCAAGTGATTATTAATAAATCTTACAAAATATAGTTCTTGGAGTTCTTGGATATTGATTTAAATCTTACATTTTTTGGTGAGCCATGAAAGGATGGAATCCTTGAATTTTTTTTTAAGAAAGCCTTTGAGTAAAGGATAGGGAGCAGATAAATTTTGCTCCTGCTGATAAGCCGCTTTTTTTTTTTGTGCTGTTTTTTTCCCTTCATTATTTTGCTAGCTGCCCTCCCTGGGGCTCCTGGGCAAAAGTGATAAGCCACTTCCTGCCTCTACTGCTGTCCAAAAACTATTGCAGTCTCTTGCCCAAAGATTCAGGAACCATTTGGAAGCACCTTATTTTTTCTGCATGGAGAGTGAAGTATAAATCCCCTTTCCCCCTTGGGTCTCAAGCCTGCATTAGTTGCTTTTTAGCAGAGGAACACGGCATGGAGCAGCCCCTTATACACTATCACCCCAACCACAGCCTGGCTATCCCAGGGGGGCTTCCATGCTCCTTGCTATGGGGGTGTGGGGGTGTGGACTGAGGTGTCACAGGCCACTTGTTTTGCACCTAGGGGGAGGGCAAGGAAGCTTACTCTTCCAAACCTCTTAACTTTACTCCTAGCCAATACATACTAGGCTAGTGCCACCTACAGACAGGAAGTAGATTTACAACCAATTTAATAATTAGATTTTTAAAAATGGCCTGAAATTCTCTCACTGGCTCTTTTTTATATCTTTGAAGCAGGCCCAGGAGAGATCTACATATCTCACCATTCGAGATGATTTTTGGACATCCCCTATGCAGGGTAAGCCTTTCTCTCCTGCTTACACATCATTATTAGTGAGGGACACTTATATTGCCACATATATATAGGATTTGCAAATCAAATTACGAGAACTCCATGAATCTGGAGCTGCTATACAAGCAGGACCTATAAATTTCTTGCTCCATGACTTGCACCCTAGTGACAAGGTATACATAAAGAACTTCCAGGTCACTGGGTCAACTCAGCCTGCCTGGGAAGGTCCATTCCACATGCTGTTAACCATTCCAACAACTATCAAAATTGGAGAAAAGAGCTCTTGGATCCATTGCTCATATGTGTGAGTGGGGTGAAGGGATGAAGGTAGGAGGATTGGAGGAATGGGAGAAAGGAGAGAGGAAGGTAGAGGAAGGGAAAGGATGGTAGCATCCCGGCAGGGGAAATTGATCAGAGCTCTTTGGGGCTCAAATAAAAGATTAGAGAGCAACTTAGGGCTTAGAGTAGCTAGGTTTTATTTTGATTAGGAAAGGGAAAGGTTAGGAAGGGAAAGAGGGTCTCCTCTGCCTACCAGGTAGAGAGAGTTAGCTCTGCAGGGGAGAGAGAGCCACCTCCAAGCTGGAGAGAGCAAAAAGGTGCCAAACTTTCTCTTTTATACTTTCTCTGACACATCCCACAAAGGAAGTGGGAGGTGTCAGGGGAAGTTGTAGCAGGGGGTCCTGGGAGTTGTAGTCTCCCAGGGCTTACAATAATTTAAAATGCCACACATGTAAAGAGAGTACCTTCTATAGATAACGAGCAACTGTATCCTATCATGCTTATTATATTTTCTGATTTGTTTGTTTTAAGATTTAATTTTGTTTTTAAGTTTATATATTAATTTAATCTATAATGTTCTATTATACTATGTCACTTTCTGTTACTGTGTTTTGGCTATCAGCTATATATGTTCTGTTGCACTGTCTTTATTTGTACCATCCTATGCCTGTATTGGAGAAAATACCATTATAAAAGTCAATAAACTAGTAGGAAAATGCTTGGATTAGTAACCTTTGGAGAAGTTGATATGCTCTTATGATTTTTGGAATTTTGGTATTTCTTTGAATGTGCATTAGCTGCCATATTACTGTTTTAAAAATCTGTTACTTGCTGAAAATCATGTCCACTCACACTCTGGATCATGACAAAGTTAAAAAGGAATAGATCTTATTTTTGAGTGATAAACTTTTGTATTGTTCTTCTCCTTGGGTAACACATTGTGTCACTGAGTGTGAACTATATATTTTTGATTTTTTAAAATTTTATTATTGTTTTTCCTTATATGTGCTATACAGTATTTGAGTTTTCTTTTTTCTCTCATTTTTTGTACTTGAAGCACATGTTACTAGTATTAATGGTTTTTTGATTTTGCACTAGGATAAGTTTAAAATGTCCATTAGCCCTAATGTTAATGAATAACCCAAAGCTTTAGACTATGGAAACCTGCCATTAATTGTTAAATACTATGGGACTTTCATTAATGATTTTGTCTGATTCCAGGAGAAGGGATCACAAAAGAGCCACTGCACAGTGCCAAGCAGCACAAAATTAAACTGCCTAGAAGTACAAGTGGGATTGATGAGATTTTGCACCAAGACAGAGGACTTGAACTTATTTTGGGGCAAAGTCAGACACAGGATTCCCTTGTGCTAAATCCAGACTTTTATGAAGTACCTCAGTTTGGCTGCCATTTTGACTCCTCTCTCCCTGAGAGCAAAGGTAAAATCAGACCAGGGAATGCTATTTCCCTTCTGCTTCAAAAGTCTAGTCCTTTTTTCTCTCTCTCTTTTATGGTAGGACAATTTTCTGTAGTTGTGGCTGCCAATGGGTAAGTGCAACATTGTTATAATTGCTACTACAAGCTTGTGGGGAGATAAATCACTTTAATTGGACCCTGATTCAAAGACCTCTTATGGACTTATACTTCCTTACTTAGAATTTTTACACATGAGACTTTGATATTTTATGTTTCATCCAGATGTTATTTTTTCGCTTTTATTTGGAGTTTTTTTTTTGATGTTTTTGGTTTTATTTTGACAATTGATTCATATAACTCATAACTCAGCCATGTATCCCTGGTTGATCCATGTGTTGGTCAACACCCTCCTCGGGAGGATTGTATTATTGTCATAAAATTCTAGATTTATAAAAATTTTTCTTGTTTGAGAGTAATTTTAGGATAAGAAACTTGCTACCTTCCTGAATCAAGAAAGCGAACTATTTGGAGATGCCTGCAGAAACCACATGCTACACCATAAGATTCAGAATGAACTTTGGGATGTAGTGAAATTGAACTGTGGGGGGTTGAACGCATTTATTTTGAATGTACATTCTTATGCCAAAGGGGACTGTCCCCTAATTGGGATTTGTCAGTACACCTAGCAATCATTGGTTTTGTTTTCTTTTTCTTTTATTTCCCTCTTATCCCCAAATTATTGTAATTTCCCCTTAGAAAGTGTATGTACCTCTAGTTAGAGATCTTGAGAGATATAAATTGGTTATGTGTACTGATTCCATGGGGAAAGTAGGGATGTAAATCTGGGAGATTTCTACATGTTCATTTCCCAATGGAATCATGGGGGGATTGTGTAATTTGGATTTGCTCCCCAGGGACTCTCTTTCCCAGCTTCCCATGATCCTTCTCACATTACATGCTAATGTAGGAAGGATATAAGTTTTGTGTGGCTCTGCCCTTGTGGGCTCTTTTCCCCTGATCATGGCTGGGATGTTGGGTGAGTACCAGGCAGGAGAATTTTTCTCATGTTTCTTTACTTAGGTTTTTACTTTTGTTCTTGTATTTCCTACTTCAAGTCATTATTAATAAATCTTATAAAATATAATACTTGGAGTTATTGGATATTAATTTTAATCTTACAGAAGACCTAGCTTGTTCAAATGACAGTTGTATATAAATTAATCAACATTAATTAAAAACTCTTTATGTGCTAAGCACAGAAAACTCCCATATTGCCAGCTAAACTGCCCTTTCTACAAGATTGACTCATATTTTACTGAAAACAATTGAGGCCATTCCCTGAGAGTTCATTCTTCTCCTGTCATCCTCATCTCACATCATTAAAATGCTATCTGCCATTATTCCTCCCTTGCCCTTTTAACACATGGAGAGGTGGACCCTGTTAGGGGAAAAATCCCCTAAACCAATAGAGGGGACACAGTGAATTTATTGGGCCTGAAATAACTTAATAAAGTTTACTATCTTATAAGAAGAGACATATTTCCAGAGTATATGCAAACTGGTTGCCTACAAAAGACTACAAGAGACTGCTAATGATAGTATTCTCCTTATAAAGGCACCAGCATAGCCCACAATCCCTAGAACAAATCACTCAGATGTTCCTTTAATAACAAAACACTTTGAGTATTATGGTTGATGCATCTTATCAATTTGTATATTTAAATATGATAGGACCATCTGAGATTTGGAAAAACAATTCATTTTGCTCAATTTTGAATTTAATTACATGTGCTAGACCTTGTGGAACTATATGTTAGGGTTCCAAATAGTTAATCCTTTCTAACTCCCCTTTTTGATACTAATTTATATTATAATGTACTTAGAGAATTAAAATATTTTTAAGAGTTATGTTTACTTGCAATTTTATAGTTCTTAGGTATTTGTATAACCAACATATCTAGAGGGGTACTATAACTAACAAAATTAATCATAAAAAGAGGAATCATAAAATTTTAGAATGATATTTTCTTTGAGGGAATATCTTTTAAAATTTTGGGGCCAATTAAGTGGCTCAGTGTATAGAGAGCCAGCACTAGAAAAGGGAGTTCTTGATTTCAAATCTGGCCTGAGATAATTCCTAGGTGTGGGATCCAGGACAAGATACTTAAATCCAATTTTCTAGCCCTCTTCTGCTTTGGAAACAATGCATAGTATTAATTCTAAGGCAGAAGGTAAGGGTTTAAAAATATACATTTCCCAAAGTCCCTAATGTAATTCAGGTGCTAGAAAACATTAAGGACTTGGGCAAACACAAATGTGAAATATTTGGTTAATATCCATTTAAAAAATGAGTTTTTTATTCTGTAGAATTGAGTTTAGCCATGTGTTTCATGAAGCTGTATACTTCTAGAAAATATTTTCCCTTAAAAATTATTTATCAAAGAGATATGTCCTTGACCACTGTCCACAAATTGTCTGGTTTGGTTAATTCAAACTCAAAGACACCTATCCCTGAATCAGCATCATGATATATTTAATTGAGGTATAAGTTGTTAACTGGCTTTAATGGACCTTGCTTCAAAGGTAGGTATTAGGAGGTATTTCTGACTAGATCAGGGGGTGGAGTCAAAATAGTGGTTGAGTAGCAGTAAAAGCAGAAACTGCTCTGAGAATTCATCCAAATCAATGTTTAGAAAATACCTCGAAACCCCACCTACTATACCAGTTTCCACAACTAGGCATAGGCTAACTTTGGGATACCAGAATGTGGGCTACAGCAACAAAAGAGCACCTCAGACCCACCCTTTTTAAATCCTAGGTCTTGGAACTAGCCTGCAGTGAGGCCTGGAAGTCCATAGTGGTAGGCCCTGTCAAGCTTTCTGTGCTATGGTGAAGACCTAGCCCCAGGGAAAAATAGCTCATGTTGCCAAATCCAGCAAGCCAGCAGTAGAGGAGACAGAATAAGGAAGAAGATTTAAGAATTCCCAGTCCATAGGCAAAAAAAAGGTTGGGAAAAGAACGAACAGTAAAAGAAACACTTAATACTTGAAAATTTCTATGGGGACAAAGAGCAATGCACAGAACCAATAGGCGATGGTGAGATCCAAACAACCACATGTAAAACTTAAAAAAAGGGAATTGTTCTCAAGATGTGGAGGAACTCAAAAAGAAATTTTAAAAAATCAGATAAGACATGTTGAGGAAAAATGGGAAAAACAAAAGAAAATAATGCAAAAAGAAAATAAGAGCTTAAAAAACAAAATTCACCAACTGGAAAAAGATGTATAAAAATCCAATGAAGAAAAGAGTTCCATGAAAAATAGAATGCATCAAATGGAAAAGGAGGATCAAAAGGTTATGGAAGAAATTCAGTCTTTAAAAATTAGAATTGGACAAATAGAAGCTAATGACTTCATGAGATATCAAGAAACAATAAAACGAAATCCAAAAATAATGAAAAAATAGAAGATAAGAAATATCTAATTAAAAAAAACAACTGATTTGGAAAACAGATCCAGGAGAGACAATTTAAGAATTATTGGACTACCTGGAAGTTATGACCGAAAAAAAAGGAAAAGAAAAGAATAGATATCATATTATAAGAGAGTATCCAAGAAAACTACCCTGATATTCTTGAACAAGAGGAAAAAAAATTGAAAGAATTCACAAATCACCTCCTTTAATGAATGTCCAAATGACAACTCCCAGGAATGTTATAGTCAAGTTCAAGAGCTCTCAGGCCAAGAAGAAAATACTGCAAGCAGCCAGAAACAAACGATTCAAATATCATGGAGCTCCAGTCAGGATTACACAGGATCTGGCAGCTTCTATATTAAAAGACTAGAAGGCTTGGAATATGACATTCTGGAAGGCAAGGGAATTGGGTTTGCAACCAAGAATCACCTACCCATCAAAAATAACAATATTCTTTAAGGAGAAAGTATGGTCATTTAATAAAATAGATGATTTCCATGCATTTCTGAAGAAAAGACCAGATTTAAACAGAAAATATGATGTCCAAATACAAAATTCAAGAGAAGCATAAAAAGGTAAATAAGAGAAAAAAATTTAAGGGTTTCAATAAGGTCAAATTCTTTATATTACTATATGGAAAGATGATACCTGTAACTCTTAAAAATTGTTACCATTATGATAGTAGTTAGAAGAGGTATACAGAGGGTGTAGTAATAAGCTATTTAGGAAGATATGAAAAAAATAACTAGAGGTGAAAAGATGGATTGTATCAAGAGAAACAGGAAGAGAAAAGTAAAATTAGGTAACATATAAAGAGGCACGTGAGGGTAGGGGGAAATAGTATTACATTGGAAGAGAGGATGAAGGTGGTGACAGGCAATATATAAACTTTATTCTCATTGGAACTAAGTAAATGCATTACCTTTGTAAGGCTATCTTCTTATCCATTGCAGTTATCTATATCTATCTGTAGCTTTTCTAGATGGCACCCCTATTTAACATCTCTTGACTTTCCCCCTTGAATAGAGGAATAGAATACTAGCTTAAAAATAGTTAGTTATAGCTAAATTCAAAATCCAGAAAAACATTGTTAGAATTTTACCTCACATAATAAATTCTACTGCTTATAGTTGAGATAACAATATTATTGTTTTTCCATGTTGTAATAAGAGTTAATTCTAATTAAAAAGAATTCAAAACATTTAACTTTAGTACTTATTAAGTACATGGAATTTCCCCCGAAAAGCATTTATTCAACACATTTCTTTTTTTTCCTTTTTAGTTTAGACCAGTGATGGGCAAACTTTTTAAAGAGGGGGCCAAAAGAAAGGAAATGCTCACCTGTCAGTCTGTTTCTAAGGCAACTCTTTCGAAGTTTCATTGTATTGTATCCTACTCATTGTATTTGTAAGATTAGGAATAATGTTGTGCAGTCCGGATAGAACATTTCAGGGGGCCCGCATCTGGCCCGTGGGCTGTAGTTTGCCCATCACTGATTTAGAATTATCCTGATGAAAAATTTAGTCATTAAAACTTAATAAAATAATCACATGCTAGAGTTTCACACATAATGTGAATATATGATAGTTCTCTCAAAACTGAGAGAAACAGGGGTGCTTGTTGACATGAATATCCCAAAGTGTTATTTAGTAACTCCTAAGGTAAAAAAGAAAAATCCTTTAAACTGAGTTGAATGTTGATGTAAATATGCAACCTCAATATATGTCATTCAAGGTACAATTTCATAATTTTCAAAATCAGTTGATAGTCAAGTCATTGTATAAATCTCTTCTATACTTTAAATAAACTTGAAAGTTCTCCCACCTCACATTGCCCACACTTTAGCTATGAGTGTTTGTGTTGGAGGAGGATCTTAGTTTCTTGGTAAACACTATTTTAGAATTTACAGGGCTCTTCTTAGTCACATGTTTTTGCAGCTCCTTCTTTCACAGGACTGATAACATTTTGTGACCTCGCCAAGTTTGAAGATCTAGAGTACTGAAGATTTGAGAGGTTTCCAAAGAACTTTACAGATAATAATTTAGAAAGTCTTTTGAACTTTTCCCAATGTTAAATAATTATCATTAGTATTTATTTTAAAGCAAAATATACCCAGATACTTGATCATTTTTTATTATCATGACAAAGGTCTCTAATAGTGATAGTTCAAAATTGTAATTTCGTAGCATTTAGATCAAAAGTGATGAAAATAATTTTAAGTTTAATAAAAAAAAGCACTTACCTTACATCTTAGAGTCCATACTGAATATTGGTTCTAAGTCAGAAGAATGATAAGGGCCAAACAATGGGAGATTAGTGACTTTCCCAGAGGCACACAGTTAGGAAGTATCTGAGGCCACATTTGAACCTAGGACCTCTCATCTCTAGGCTTAGCTCTCAATCCAGAGAGCTATCTAGTTACCTTGAGAAAATTTATTTTATTTTATTTTATTTTTAACATTTATTAATATACATTTTTAACATGGTTACCTGATTCATGCTCCTCCTATCCCCTTCACCCCCACACCCCCGCACTCCCCCCACCCATGGCCGATGAGCATTTCTACTAGTTTTGTCATGTGTCCTTGATCAAGACCAATTTCCAAATTGTTGGTAGTTGCATTGGCGTGGTAGTTTCGAGTCCACACCCTCAATCACGTCCACCCCGACCCTTGGGTTCAAGCAGTTGTTTTTCTTATATGTTTCCTCTCCTGCAGTCCTTCCTCTGAATGTGGGTAGCATCTTTACCATAAATCCCTCAGAATTGTCCTGGGTCATTGTATTGCTGCTGATACAGAGGTCCATTACATTCAATTTTACCACAGTATATCAGTCTCTGTGTACAATGTTCTTCTGGCTCTGCTCCTTTCACTCTGCATCAGTTCCTGGAGGTCTCTCCAGTTCGCCTGGAACTTCTCCATTTTATTATTCCTTTTGGCACAATAGTATTCCATCACCCGCATATACCACAGTTTGTTCAGCCATTCCGCAATTGAAGGACATACCCTCCTTTTCCAATTTGTTGCCACCACAAAAAGCACAGCTATAAATATTTTCGTACAAGTCTGTTTATCTATGATCTCTTTGGGGTACAAACCCAGCAATGGTATGGCTGGATCAAAGGGAAGGCATTCTTTTATAGCCCTTTGAGCATGATTCCAAATTGCCAGCCAGAATGGCTGGATCAATCCACAGCTCCACCAGCAATGCATTAATGTCCCAATTTTGCCACATCCCCTCCAGCATTCATTACTCTCCCCTTCTTTCATTTTAGCCAATCTGCTAGGTGTGAGGTGATACCTCAGAGTTGTTTTGATTTGCATTTCTCTAATTATTAGAGATTTGGAACACTTTCTCATGTGCTTATTGATACTTTTGATTTCTTTACCTGAAAATTGCCTATTCATGTCTCTTGCCCATTTATCAATTGGGGAATGGCTTGGTTTTTTATACAATTGCTTTAACTCCTTGTATATTTGAGTAATTAGACCCCTGTCAGAGTTTTTCGTTATAAAGATTTTTTCCCAGTTTGTTGTTTCCCTTCTGATTTTGACTACATTGTTTTTGTTTGTACAAAAACTTTTTAGTTTAATATAATCAAAACCATTTAATTTACATTTTGTGATTTTCTCTAACTCTTGCTTGGTTTTAAAGTCTTTCCTTTCCCAGAGATCTGACAAGTATACTATTTTGTGTTCACTTAACTTGTTTATAGTTTCCCTCTTTATATTCAAGTCGTTGACCCATTCTGAATTTATCTTGGTGTAGGGTGTGAGATGTTGATCTAAACCTAATCTCTCCCATATTGTTTTCAAAATTTCCCAGCAGTTTTTGTCAAATAGTGGATTCATGTCCCAAAAGTTGGGCTCTTTGGGTTTATCATACACTGTCTTGCTGATGTCATGTATCCCAAGTCTATTCCATTGATCCTCCTCTCTATCTCTTAGCCAGTACCATATTGTTTTCATGATTGCTGCTTTATAGTATAGTTTAATATCTGGTACTGCTAGGCCCCCTTCCTTCACATTTTTTTTTTCATTATTTCCCTTGATATTCTTGATATTTTGTTATTCCAAATGAAATTTGTTATAGTTTTTTCTAATTCAGTAAAGAAGTTTTTTGGTAGCTTGATAGGTATGGCACTAAATAGGTAAATTAATTTGGGTAGAATTGTCATTTTATTATGTTAGCTCGACCTACCCATGAGCAATCAATGGCTTTCCAATTGTTTAAATCCAGTTTTATTTGTTTGAAAAGTGTTTTGTAGTTGTTTTCATATAATTGCTGTGTTTGTTGTGATAGGTAGATTCCTAAGTATTTTATATTGTCTAGGGTGATTTTAAATGGTGTTTCTCTTTCTACTTCTTGCTGCTCTAGTGTGTTGGAGAT
>NC_058132.1:165678701-165703824 GCF_016433145.1 Gracilinanus agilis
AAGCCTTACGGTCTTTTAGCGTGGAGGCTGCCAGATCCTGTGTGATCCTGATTGGTGCTCCTTGATATTTGAATTGTCTCTTTCTGGCTTCTTGTAAGATTTTTTCTTTTGCTTGAAAGCTTTTGAATTTGGCAATAATATTTCTAACCGATTTCTTCTCTGGGTCAAATGTAGTGGGTGTTCTATGAATCCTTTCGATGTCTATATTGCCCTCTTGTTGTAGGACTTCAGGGCAATTTTGCTGAATAATTTCTTTTAGTACGGAGTCCAGGTTTCTATTAATTTCTGGTTTTTCTGGAAGACCAATTATTCTCAAATTGTCTCTTCTAGACTGGTTTTCTTGGTCTGTCACTCTCTCATTGAGATATTTCATGTTTCCTTCTATTTTTTCAGTCTTTTGACTTTGTTTTATTTGTTCTTGTTGTCTTGAGAGATCATTACCTTCCAATTGCTCAATTCTAGCCTTTAGGGATTGATTTTCGGCTATAATCTTTCGGTTTTCGGCCATAATCTTCTGGTTTTCGGCCACGATCTTCTGGTTTTCGGCCATAATCTTCTGGTATTCCTTTTCAATCTGGTCATTTCTGGTGTTCAATTGCAAGATTTTACCTTTTAAACAGTTATTTTCTTGCCAGATCTCTTCCATTTTCCTCAAAATCTCAGTTTTGAACTCTTCCATAGCTTGTGAGGAGTTTTCCTTATTTGAGGAGGGTCCGGATGCTTGTTTGTTCTCCTCCTCTGTTTGCTCGGTTGTCTGGATTTTCTCTGTGTAAAAGTTGTCGAGTGTTAAAGGCTTCTTTTTCTTGTTGTTATTCTTTCTCTTCTGAGTTTCCTGAGTCTGGGTAGCCATCATTAGCCCAGCAGCTTCTCAGGTTTATCCTCGCGCTCAGTGTCTGTCCGCGGTCTATTGGCTCCTGAGGTCTGAGTTCTGGTTTTTTCCAAGGTCAAGCCCCTTGGTGGACCCCCTTACTTGATCCTCTGCAGGAGGTTCCTTTACAAGTCTCAGGGCGCTGCTTCCACAGTCGTATACCTGTCTGCACTGGTTCCCCACTCAGGTTTTCAGAGCTTTAGTTCCTTGCTGTGTCTGCCTCCACCCACGCCTCCACCCGTGCCTGTGCTCTGTTCAGCCTACGCTCTGCGCCCAGCGTCCACTCTCTGCTCCGGTGCTCAGATTTCGCTTGCGTTCTTTGGCTTACTGGGGTCTTAAATCTTGCTGCTCTCAGGAACAGGCCCCGGAGCTGCCAATGACTCGATGGGTGCCCCAAACTTGCTCTATTTCTTTTTAGCTGGCTTCAGAGCTCTAGATCTTGTGTGTGGAGGGGGTGGGTGTGGGGCGGTTGCTCAGCCCGCGATTTAGCCCTTTATAGCCTGGAAATGTCTTGATTCCATGTACCTTCCCCGCTGTGCCCTGTTGTAGGGTTCCTCCGTTCGTCTGGACTTGTTTTTATGTCCCCTTGAGGAGTTTTGTTTGTTTAGGTCATGAGAGGTTAAGAGCTGCTTCTTACTCTGCCGCCATCTTAACCCGGAACCTGCACATTGATTTTTAAGAAAATGGGCAGCCCTCTTTTGGTTGATGTGAGGTCTTCATAAAAGTTTCAAGTAGCCAAGAGTCAAGAAAATTTATTTTTAATATATACTAAATTATTTCTATATTTGGGTTTTGTATTGGGAATTCAAAACTAATCCCTCAGTCTTTGTACTCCTTCCTTTATGCTCTACCCAAAGAACTTCTTCCATTGTAGAATAGGTAGAAAAGCAAGATTATGGGAGAGACTGTGAGATCTGCCTTATTCAGTAAATAGAACCAGCCTATGCCAGATGTCCCACACATAGCCCCAACAAGTCTTTCAACCTCTCTTTGGGAATCATTGCAAAGGTCAATTTTTCCCTGGAAAAACTTAATTTCTCTCTCAGGTATTTGAGGAGCGCAAGACAAATATGTGACTTGCCCAATATCTCCCAGGAGATGGGAAGGGGTTCAGAGTGTCATGTTAAATATTATGAGACTTTAAACTGATATTTGTGTCTGATTTCAGAAGAAGGGACTATTAATGAGTCACTGATCAGAGCGAAGGAGCACAGGTTCAAGGATCAATGCCAAAGGAGAGGACATGTCTCAGGAGACTCAGGGAAGGGATGATTCATTAAGTCCTAAGCTTGGATTTCTCTATTTCCTGACTTTAAGATATGAGACTAAGATGTATCTCTGTTTGGCTTTAACTTTGGCTTGCTATCCCTATGTTTGACTTAGAAATTAGACTAGGGAACAATATCTTCCTTTTCTTCAGGCTTTTGTCTCTTCTTTCTCCTTTAGTATGACAATTTTCAGTAGTCCTGGTGCATAACTTCAATATTGCTTCACATGTCCTACATGCTTGGGGGATTTAAGCTACTTCAATTGGACCTTGATAGCAAATCAAGGACCTGTTACGATTTTAATTTATATTTACATACATATATGACTTTAATATTTTTAAATTTAATTTTCTCTCTCCTCTTATTTTTGTGAGAATTGATTCATATTCCTTATATCTTAGCCATGAATCCTGTGTTGATTCTATTGTTAGTGTATATTCTCCTGAGGTGGAGGTTGTGTAATTATCCTGAAAGTCCAAAGTCTAAGATCTTTTAAAAGAAATTTTAGGAAAATATAATCACCAAATTCTCTGGACCAGGAAAGCAAATTTTTAGGAGAAGATGCTTTAAAGATGCTTGCAGAAATCAAACACTACATCATGAGATTCAGAGTGAAACTTTGGATATAATGAACTGAAATGAGTGAGGTTTGAACCTTTCATTTATCCTTAATGCAAACACTTATGCCAAAGGGGAATGCCCCTACATAGCTCTTTGTCAATATGTCTATCAATTATTTTTCTTTCTCTCCTTCCCCCCCACCCCGTTGTAGTAACTCCCTCCATGAAATATACAATGTCTTTTGTGCTCTTATGCCCCTTAGTGATAAAATCCTGAATATATAGACTCCATATGTGGAATGATTCAGTGGGGAGACAGACATGTTAATCTGGAGAAACAAGAGTGGGGAGACTTAACATGCTGGTCTCCCAAAGAATCAGAGGGGAAGATTGTATGAAGTAAATTATTTAGAGGACTTGGATCTTGCACACCCTAGTGCTGGGACATAGGAGTCACAATGTGAGCATTCAATCCTTAGCATGGCAGAACCAGAGCAAAGCTGCCTTGGAGGGAGGATTGTGTTTTATTTAAAAATTGAGCTTGAAAAGTAGAGTTGTTTTTTTTTTTTGCTTCTACCTTTAAAGAATGGTCTCTGGAGTTTTGCTTTCTCTTGGCTTCCTTATCTGATTTGGCCATCTCTGGCAAATAGGTGGCCTGAGCCAGCTAAATGGAGAATCAGATCTATCTTTAAAGTTTTCTAACTCTCTCCCCTCATATCTTTCTCTCTCTTTACTAATATAGGCTTATAAATCTGAAATAAGCCTCCAGATTAATTTTTATTTATAGCAAGGGAAAGCCAAATTTATAAAAAAATAATAGTTATTCTCCAATAGGATTTGATTAGGCAGTTTTCAGAAGAGGAAACCAAAACTAGCAATACTTAAGGAAAAACTACTCTAAAACTTGATTTATTAGAGAAATACAAATGAAAGCAACCCTGAGGTATGTGTGAGGTGAATATTTAGGGTACCTTCATCACTTGCACCCCATAGAATCAACTAGGAATTTAGACAAGTATCTGAGAGCCCAGCCTGAGACCCAGGGTAGGCCTGGCATAACAGTTGCCTGATGTTTGAAAACGATTGGCCCATGGAAAAATCTGGGGCTGGGAGGAACTTAGGTTTGAAAAGCCAGTGGGGGAAGTAGAGGAAGGCCTCTTTGCTTCTCAACTTGAACTCTCTCTCTGGACTGGAGACTCACTCAGAGCATTTCTCTCTCTTGCTGCTCAGAGTACTGGTTGAAATGGGGAACTGGATCTTTAATTTAAGTTAGACTGAAACCCGATTTCTCTTTCTCTTTCTCCTTATTACTAAATGCTTATATATCTAGTAATAAGTCTCTATATTAATTTTTGTTTATAACAGGTACCACCTCACACATATCATATTGGTTAACATGACAGAAGAGGAAAATGAAAAATGTTGAAGAGGATGTGGAAAAATAGGACACTAACACACAGTTAGTGAAGTTGTGAACTGGTCCAACAATTTTGGAAAACAATTTGGAAATGTACCCAAAGGACTATAAAACTGCATTTTCTTTGACTCAGCAATATGACTAGTAGATCTGTATCCCAGACGAAAGAAATGGATCTGTACGTGTAAAAATATTTATAGTAGGGTTTTTTTTTTGTGTTAACAAAAAATTCAAAATTGAGGGAATGAGTTCTCAGTTCCACCAAGAATCCATTAATGTGACTGTTTTCCCACAGTCCTTCTAGCTTTTGTCATTTTTCTTTTTAGATAGTTTTGCCAATCTGATATGTATGAGTTCATTCCTTAGAGTTTTAAAATCTGCATCTCTCCAAAAATTCAGTTTGATCTACATTTTACATTGTGATAATGAGATTAAATCTACCCTGTCCATCTTTAGATTTAATCACCAAAGGTGAAAACCTCTCCACTTAACTCACAGATTGGGAGGTTTGTAACCTACCTGTGCTAGAGTGAATGACAAATCAAAATTCATTGACTGCCTCCTGGGAAGTCCTAAGAAAAGTGTCTGTTGTGATTGGACATGTAAACTAAGAGGAAGGCACAGGAAGTGATGCAAAAGAGGCCCCTTTTAAAAAGAGAGTTCAGTGAGCTGAGGGGTCTTGGGTGGTTCATGTACAGGACCTAAAAGAGCACTTCTGGTTCATGACCTGGACCTGGGACTCTGAGACCTTGGTTGAGACTGCTCTTAAATCTTTTCTTTGGAATTCCACATGGTGAGTGTAGACTGAATCTTCCTGAACTTCCCTTAAGGAACTTCCCTTTCAAAAGAGACTCTGTGACTAAAGCTTTTGCTTCATGTACCTTTTGGCCTTCAGGCCTCGGCCCTCAGTTTAAGGCTTGTCCTTTTTCCAATTGAGGACTAGTTAGATCTGCTTGGGTTAAACCAGGGACCTAAGGTAATTATTTCGTTTGTCAGATTAATTATCTTACCTTATTCTCTCTCTAAATTTCTTACTTTCTCTTTCTCTTCTCATTTGTAAATAAACTTCCATAAAAGTGATTTTTACTTGAGGTTATTCTTTAATTGGGAATTGATAATTATTCAATTCCCTGGCTACCTAACCTTTTTTTTTTTTTAAATTTTTAACCCTTAACTTCTGTGTATTGGCTCCTAGTTGGAAGAGTGGTAAGGGTGGGCAATGGGGGTCAAGTGACTTGCCCAGGGTCACACAGCTGGGAAGTGTCTGAGGCCGGATTTGAACCTAGGATCTTCTGTCTCTAGGCCTGACTCTCAATCCACTGAGCTACCCAGCTGCCCCTACCTAACTTTTTAAAATATTCACACAATCAAAACCCCTTTTTACCCCTTACAACATAAAGCCTTTACCTTTCTGTTACTGTATTACTAATAAATGTTTTCCCTTACGGGAAAGCAAATCTATTAACAACAGGTCTGAAACCTAATGATTTATATATATTTTAGTCCCCCCCCAAAAAAAAAATCTAGGTCAGTTTATTAATGAAACTACTTTTAATTTTAGTTTTACTAATCTCTTCTTCAATTTTCAAATTTTTATGGTTGAGGTTTTAAAATTTATTAATTTTTTCTTTTGTTAATGAAAGTATTCAAAGATATAATTTTTCCCATAAGGAATACTTTGGTTGCATCCCCAAAATAATGAGATGTCATCTCATCATTATGATCTTTAATGGGTTTATAATGTCTATGATTTGTTTTTTTGACTTGCCAATTTTTAATGTTTGAATTATTTAGTCTGTTTCATTTCTAATCTTTTCTTCTGTGGTCTTTATTTTATATAATTTTCATTTAATTTTGGTCAATATAGGATATTTTAATTTTTATTCTTCTGAGAACAGGGTTTGGAATTCATTGGAATAACCATGGATCATGTAAAAGATGAAGAAAAAAAGCACTCAAAATACCATTACAGAACAATTATATATTCTTTTTTATCTTTGTATTATTTTAAAAATTACATGTTGAAACAATTTTTGACAATTGTTTTCTGACATTTTGTGATTCAGATTTTCTCCTTCCTTCCTAGTAAATTATATGTTATATCACACAATACATATTTCCATATTCCCCATGTTGTGACTAGAGACACATATCACATAAATAATGAAAATAAAACTCATGAAGGAAACAAAGTGAAGGATGGTGTGCTTTATCTACAATTAGTTTCCAATGGTTCCTTCTTTGGTTGTGGATAACAATTTTTTTTTATCCTGAGTCCCTTGGGGTTATATTGGAACCTTGTTTTGCTGATAATAGTTTAGTCTTTCACAGTTGATCAGAAGACAATATTTCTGTTATGGTATACTGTTCTCTTGATTCTGCTCACTTCACTTTGCATCAGTTCATATAAGTCTTTCCAGGTTTTTCTAAACTCATACTGCCTGTCATTTCTTATTGCACAATAGTATTCCATTACAACTATATAACTTGTTTATCCATTCCCCAACCAGATGGACACCACTTCATTTTCCAGTTCTTAGCCACCACAAAGGACTGCTAAAAATATTTTTCTGCAGGTAGGTCCTTTTACCCTATCTCTGATCTCTTTGGGATATAGAACAATTTGTGGTAATTGCTGGATCAAAGGGTATGCATGGTTTTATGGTCCTTTGGATGTGATTCCTTATTGTTCTCCAGATTGGTTGTATGAGAGATCACAGTTCTACCAGCAGTTGATTAGTGTCCCAATTTTCCTATATTACCCCCAGCATTTATCATCTCCCTTTTTGGTCATATTAACCATTCTGATAGTTATGAGGTGGTGTCTCAGAGTTGTTTTAATTTGCATTTCTCTAACCAATAATAATTTGGAGTATTTCTTCATATGATTAAAGATAGTTATAATTTCTTCCTCTGAGAACTGCCCATTCATATCTTTTGGTCATTTATCAATTGAGGAATGCTTTGTGTTCTGATAAATTTGGCTCAACTCTCAATATTAGAGAAATAAAAGGCATTTGTTAGGGACACTTGGTATCAACATTTACTCCTTAAATTGTTGTTTCCCTTCTACTCTTGGTTGCACTGATTTTGTTTGAATAGAAACTATTTAATTTAATGTAATAACAATTATCCATTTTATTTTTCATAATGTTTTTATGTCTTGTTTGGTCATAAATTCTTCCATTATCCATAAGTCTGCCAGGTAAACTTTTCTTTGTTCCCCTAATTTATGGTATACCCCTTCATTTCCAGATTAAGTAACCTTTTTGACTATATCCTGGCGTGTGGTGTGAGAGTTTGGTCTTTGCCTAGTTTTTGCCCTATTGTTTTTCAGTTATCCCAGCAATTTTTGTCAAATAATGAATTTTCCCAATAGCTTGGCTTATTGAAGAGCAGGTTACTATGATCATTAATTCTTGTGTGTAGATTTCCTAACCTATTCCATTGATCCAATACTCTACTTTTAGCCAGTACCAGATGGTTTTGATGATTACCACTTGATAGTTTCATTTGAGATGTGTTATGGTAGGCCTCCTTAATTAATATTTTTTTATTAATTCCCTTTATATTCTTGATTTTTTTTTTATCCTGAGTCCCTTGGGGTTGTATTGGAACCTTGTTTTGCTGATAATAGTTTAGTCTTTCACAGTTGATCAGAAGACAATATTTCTGTTATGGTGTACTGTTCTCTTGATTCTGCTTATTTCACTTTGCATCAGTTCATATAAGTCTTTCCAGGTTTTTCTGAACTCATACTGCTTGTCATTTCTTATTGCACAATAGTATTCCATTACAACTATATAACTTGTTTATCCATTCCCCAACCAGATGGACACCACTTCATTTTCCAGTTCTTAGCCACCATTCTAGATGAATTCTCTTATTATCTTTTGTAGTTCTAGGAAATAATTTTTGGGTGGTTTAATTGACATGGTAATGAATAGGTAAATTACTTTCAATTGAATTGTTCTTTTTATTACATTGGCTTGGCCTATCCAAGAGCATTGAATATTTTTCTAATTGTTTAGGTATGTCTTTATTTGTGTGAAAGTGTTTTGTAGTTGTCTTCATATAGTTTCTGGATTTGTTTTGGTAAGTATACTACTAGGTATTATATATTGTCTACAGTTATTTTAAATGGAATTTCCTTTTCTATTTCTTCAACTTTGTTGGTGGTAAGTAGAAATGTTGATGACTTATGTGGGTTTATTTTATATCCTGCAACTTTGCTAAAGTTGTTAATTGTTTCTCTTAGTCTTTTGGTTGATTCTCTGGGGTTCTCTATGTATAACATATCATTTGCAAAGAGTGATAACTTTGCTTACTTATCACCTATTCTAATTCCTTCAATTTGTGTTTCTGCTCTTACTGCTATAGTTAGAGTTTCTAGTATAATATTAAATAGTAGAGGTGATAATGGGCACCCTTGCTTCAACCCTGATCTTATTAGGAAGGATTCTAGTTTATTCCCATTACAGATAATACTTAATGATTGTTTTAGATAGATATCCTTTATAACTTTCAATTATAAATTCTTTACAAGAAGCAGAGCTTACTGTGTGAAAGGAAGAGAGGGAAACAACATAATGATACTATCCTGATGGATTATTGACCTTGAAGAGTTTTGTTGGATATGATATCTTTTAATATCATTTAAGGCCTGTGTAAGATTGTAATAATATTTCCAGCTTGTAAAATATACTTAAATTGACATATAGCTTTTCTAGATACCCTATATACTCTAACACCCTTATTTAACAGATGAAAGAACTGATGCTCAGAGGAACCATGTGAATTTTACACATATAACTGGTGGAAGAATTGGAGCTGCAACCCTGGGTCTTTTGTTTCTGGAAGACTGCTCTTTTTTATTGAATTATTGATTCTTCTTATGAGAAAGGAACAAGATGAATTGGGGCCTCTTTTCACATTTTTTAGATGTATGAGTTTGGACACTCAGGAAAGAAAAATGGAGTCTATCTGGCAGGTATATGAGAGGAAATTCTTAGGAAATATGAGAATAGACATTGATGCAACAGAGAGCCAGTGGAACAGTGCTTTGCTTCAGGATAGAGCAATTGGAATTATTTAGACTCTATTGAACATTAAGTAGACTTGCCATCTAGACTATGAGCTCTTTAAAAGAAGGGACTGATTTTTGTTTTTATTTCTCAGGATTTGGCACAATGTCTGGCATTTAATAGGCACTTAATAAATGTTAGTCAATCAATTATTAGACATTTTAAGGGACTGTTTATTTTAAAGAACTTTCTTGACAAAACTATACAATACTTTAGGGTTCATTAAGGACATGATTAATTGTTTTCTTGATATGGTGCTGAAATTATATTGTAGCACTATGGTACTCTAATGGCTAACAGACTTGGTACTCTAATGGCTAACAGACTTTAGAGTTGTTCAAAGATTTAAAAAAGACCATAATTACAAAGCAGAAACTGGGAGCCATTTGTAGCTCTAGAATAGCTAATAAGCATCACTTCCTTTTTAAGAGATGTTTGGAATCTAGTCCAGGAAACAGTGGTATCAATCAGAAGGAACAATAAATATTGAATGTGATATATTGTAAGAGTCCAGTCAGGACACGACAGACCTTTATTCAGATAGGATTAATATATCACAGCTAATGTTTACTAGTCCCTTAATACACCATGAAGATCTATTAGTGCATGTTTGTGAAATCTTTAACCTCCCCATATTTTTTCCTCAATTATGTTCTCTTCTCTTCCTCCTGACAGATGATTTTTCTGTTAAATTTTACTGAGAAACTTGAATCTGCCATAAAACTACTATTAAAATCTCCTCAAAATTATCTCCTACTATATTCACATTTGATTCTTGTTGACTAATCCCTCTACTTAAGTGCCTGCTTTCCTTCCCTGCTCTCTCATCTGAAATTTTACCCATTTGATCATTCCCTTTTTTTTTTGGTGTTCAATCTACTAACTTGCTCTTTGTCTGATAGCTACAAATATGCTCAGATCCATTTCATTATTTCAAAGCTTTTGACCCTATTGTTGTCTCAGAGTTTTGGCCTGTATTGATCCTCCTTTCCCCTGTCAAACAATTTGCAAAAAAATTATGTTTTCTTTTTTGCTTTTCTTCCTCAAATCTTATTTCCTTGAGAACCACTTGAAATCTGGCTCTTGACTCCTTCACTTGAATAAAATAGTGTTCACTCCTACTATGGACAATCTTTAAATTGCAACTTCCAAAGATTTTTCCTCAGGCCTCTTCTTTCTTGACTTCTCTGTATCATTGGAACTTGATTACCAGCTCCTCTTCGTTAGAGCCTCCTCCCTGTGTTTTCCTGATTTTTCTTTATACTGGTCCCCTTTCTATATAAATGATTAATCCTTTTTCATTCTCCTTTACTGAATTATCATCCATAACCAATTCCCTATTATATGGTTATACCTCAGTGCTCTTTCCTGAGTCCTTTGTATCTTTGTATTTTATTCCATAGAAAGCAATAGACAATGGGTTTCATTATCATCTCTGCACAGGTGACTCTCAAATTTATATATATATATATACATATACATATATATATATGTATGTATATATATACATATATCATCTATCTATCTGTTTTTCTCAATTTTAACTCAAATGTCAGCACCTGAAAAAGGAGTGCTATAGTAACCCCAGCTACTAGAGCTCTCTTTCCTGAAGAAATCTTCTATTTACTTATTTATTTACATCTTGTAAACTCCCTTTAATGTGTAAGCTCCTAATTGGAAGAGACTCTTTTTACTTTTGCATGTCTTTGTATGCCAAGAGATTATTAGCACAGTGATTTGCACATCATAATTCTTGTTGATCGACTGCAATTTGGATCTCCTCTTTCCTGAGCTCTAATTCTAAACCAAGTGTCTGTTATACATCTCTATATGGATGTACCTGAGACATTTCAAACCAAACAAGTACTAAATAGGACTCATTGTTCTTCCTCCCAAATCTACCACTTATTTCTTACTTTCCTATTTCTAATATTGGTTGAGTGTACCACTCTTCTCTCAGTTTCCTATGTTTGAGCCCTTAGAGTTCCTCAACTCTTCTTTGCCCCTTACTTCACCTACCGAATGCAATCAGTCCTGTCAATTTTATGTTCACACTATTTCTCACCTCCTTTCTTGCTACTGACACATTCAGAACTCTAATTCACTCACATTTTCATCACCTCTCTCTTGGTATACCTAAATAGTCTCCAAATTAGGAAAATTCATCTCCCAAGCTTCAGTCATCCCTCTCTCGGTTATGAAATTGATATTCCTAAAGCATAAGCATAATAATGCCATTCTACTGCGTGAGAAGTTTTAGTAACTCTTTCTGCATACTAGATTAAAACTGAAGTATTGCTTGGAATTTACAGTCCTTTACAATCTAGCTTCAACCTGTACTTTTATCAATGGTGATATAGTCTGTGATGTTTGTTCTTTTTTTGTTTTGCCATTTCAGAATAATTGATATCCTATGCATTTTATTTTATGTATTTAAAATGTTATTCTGAGATGAGGCCATAAACAGTATAATGCATCCAGGGGAATCTAAGAACCAGAAAAAAGATTCTATCTGTACTGATTTCCATCACACCTTGTCGTTACGTCCCAAATTGACTCATTTGCTGTTCTATAGGAGATATTGCATCTGCTATCTCTGAGTCCTCGCACAGGCTGTAATTCTGTAATTCTTTACCTCCTATCCTCCATCTCATGGAATTCCTAGGTCTTTTTAAGACTCAAGTCAAATAACAACTCCTATATAAGACTTTTTATTGCTTTTCCCAGTCCTCCCCTCCCAATTATAATCATATACACACACGTATACTTCTTGTTTCTACCTACTAGAATATAAACTCCTTGAAGGCAGGGAGTTTCATTTTTGTTTTTGAGTTCCAACATCTAACACAATCTTTAATACATAGTAGGAGATTTAAAAATACTTGTTGAATAAATCAAAAGGATAAAAATAGCTGAGAAGATAACTGAGAGATTTTCTTGAAAGCTATATCTTAGAAACCTGCTAGAGAATTGGAACTTAGAATCAGTGAGACAAAAACGCTAGGTCCATTCATGATGGCAGTGGGTAATGGGAAGAAAGAAAGGAAACAAGCTTTACTTATGTTGCAGGAAGTGCAGAAAATAAGGGGATCCTTCCATTGACATGAAAATTTGTTGCAATATTTCTCTTCCTGATGCAGTCACTTAGCAGCTAAGCAGGAGCCAAATGAATTTTTTGAGAAAAAAGGTTAAAGTATCATGGGATTAGAGGAACATAGAAATTTTTTTTGTTCTATTCACAGATGAAGGACTTCACATAAGCTTTTTTATGTTCAGGAGAGATTCCCAGACAAAATAAAAGAAATAATCTAAAAAGGAATTTTAGATAAAAAACATTTTTGAGGAAACAAGAGAATCAAAACCATATCAAGAAGTTTCTGTGTGAATAAACATGAGAAGGGGAAGAAGTATAATAGAATATTAAGCATGGATGTGATTTAGAAGAAAATCTCAGTCAATTACTTCATTTAACAGTTGAGGAAACTGAGGAGCATAGGGTTGTGACTTGCACAATTAGTTAATAACTAGTAGCAGCCATCATTCTTGTGTTATTTTTTCACATTAGCATTTCAGGAATAAAAATGTTGGCTTCAATCCATGGACAGAAAAAGTATCCTCTTCTCACTCTAAGCACTCTGTACTTACTGTACTATAAACAGAAGTTTATGAACATTTGGGGAGGCTTTGTAACTACCTGCAAGTGCAGAATAAGTGGTTTTTCAAAAATAGATTTTTCTTCATTTCTTTTGTTTTTAATGTCATCTGTTTTCCTTTGTATACTTCTTGTCTTTCTAATCACATTCAAAGAGCCATTCCTTATGACAAAATGGCTTTATTCTTATCATGGGAAGAGAGTTTTCATTTTTAAATTAAATTTTATTTCTTTTTCAGTGTAAAAGCATTCATTTTCTCTCCCTTTTATTTTTTTCTCCCTCCCAAGTAAGAAAGAAAAAGGAAAAATAAAACATTGGTAAGAAATATTTATAGTCAAGCAAACAAATATTCCATTGACCACATCCAAATATTTTTCTCTAATTATTCTCCATAAATCTATCACTTCTCTGTCAGGCATAGAGTAGCATTCTTTATTAACAGTCCTCTGAAATTATGAGCTTCTAATGGCAAGAATCAAAATTCTTAAGCCTTTTAAAGATGTTCATTTTTATAATATCATTATTGTATAAATTGCTTTCTAGGTTTCGTTCACTTCACTTATCACATTCATGTTATTGCTCATCATTGTATACAATGTTTTCTTGGTTCTGATTACTTCACTCTGCTTCAACTCGTGTAATTCTTTCCAGGTATTTCTGAGCTCCTCCTGCTTATCATTTTTTATAGCACAATAGTATTTCATTACAGTCATATACTATAATTTACCCAGCCATTCCCCAATTGATGGGTATACCGTCACTTTCCAATTCTTTGTCCCCACAAAAACAGCTTCTTTAAGTATTTTTGTGCATATAGATTGTTCCCCTTTTTGTTTTTTATCTCTTTGTGACACAAATCTAGGAATGATATTGTTTGATTGAAGGGTATGTACTGTTTTATAGCCTTTTGAAATTCCAAATTGTTCTACAAAATGATTAAATCAGTTCACAACACCCCCCAATGGTGAATTAGTGTTTCAATTTTCCCACACATCTCTTTTTTATTTGTTTGCCCCCTTCACTTTTTCCCTTCCCCTCCTACTTTTCTGTAGGATAAGACAGATTTCTAGACCCAATTGATTGTATATGTTCTTCCTTCTTTGAGCCAATTCCCATTGAAAATATGCTTCAAGTGCTTCCCTCCCATCTGCCTCCACTTTCCTTCCACTATAACATTCTTTCAGTCTTCTTTTATTTAGGATAATTTTCTTAATTTTATTTCCCCCTTTTCCTGTCTCCCAGTGCAGACTTCTTTCTCATTCCTTAATTTAACTTTTTAAAAGCTATTATCCCATCATACTCAACTCATTGCCCTCTGTCTCTTTATACTAGTTTTAACTGCACTAATAATGATAATGTTCTTAGGAGTTATAAGAATCATCTTCCCATGTAGGGATGTAAACAGTTTAACCTTATGGATATCTTTTTTGAATTTGCTTTCCTGTTAACCTTTTTATGCTTCTCTGGAGTCTCATATTTCCATTCAGTTCTGGTCTTTTCATCAGAAATGTTTAAAAGTAGTCCTCTGTTTCAATGAATACCCATTCCCCCCCTGAATTATTATGCTCAGTTTTTCTGGGTAAATGATTCTTGGTTGAAATTCTAGCTTAATGTAGAAGCTGCTAGATCTTATGTTGTCCTGATTGTGGCTCCATGGTATTTGAATTATTTATTTGTATATTTGCAATAGTTTCTCCTTAAGTTTTGCAATTTGGTTATAATATTGTTGAGAGTAATGCTTTAGGGATCTTTTTCAGGAAATGACTGGTAGATTCTTTCAATTTCTATTTCACACTCTGGTTCTAAAATATCAGGGCAGTTTTCCTTGATAATTTCTGTAAAGATGATGTGTGAGCTCTTTTTTTCAATTATGGCTTTTAGGTAGTCCAACAATTCTTAGATTATTTCTTTTGGGTTTATTTTCCTGGTTGTTTTTTTCTCCATTGGATATTTTGCTGTTTCTTCTATTTTTTTCATTCTTTTGGCTTTGATTTTTTTCTTGATGTCTCTTAGAGTCATTAGCTTTCATTTGACTAATTCTAATTTTAAAGGCACTCTTTTCTTTTTTCTCCTTTATTCAAGGATATTTTATTTCCCCAATTACATATAATAACAATTTCCAAAACAAAATTTCCAAAATTATAAGCACTGTTCTGAATTGCAGGTTCTTTGTGCAATTGCCTTCAAAGCTACCTCTGGGAATATAAGTTTTCATTTTTTCTAAGGTGGTATCATTTAAGAAGAGGTTTATTTAATACTCTCCCAGTCCAGGGGAAGCTGGATGGTTCAGTGAATTTCTAACTGTGCCTAGAGTTGGGAGGTCCTGAGTTCAAATCTGGCCTCAGACATTTCTTGTTTGACCATAGAAAAGTCATTTAACTCTAATTGCCTAGACCTCAATGCTCTTCTGCTTTGGAATCAATGCTTGGTATTGATAGGATTCCAAGATGAGAAATAAAAGTTTAAAAAAAAGTACCCTCATGTTCTCTTCTATGGTTTGTAAGCAATCACAAGCACTTTTATCCTTATTGGAACTATAACCAGGGTATCCTGATCCCCTTGGCCCCAAGTGCTGGTATATGCTAATATTCTTCCTTCTCCTGGATCTATAAACTAGGACTTTGACCTGGCTCTGAGTATTAGTGATGCAATAAGAATTTTGCACTCAGAGATAGCAGAAGGACCTTTGAAATCTCCTTCTGAGCAGTTATCTGAATCCAATTACTGTCTGTGGTTGAGAGCTCTGGAAGCTTTTGCAGCTGATTCTTCTACCTCCTAAGCTTGTTGTCATGGTCGGACCTACCTTGGCATGCTGCTTTGGGTTCTATATCCCCACTGGTGCAATAGTTCTTTTGTTACCACATTCTTTGTTTTTTGGCTAAAAATTATTTCACTCTTACTTTTTATGGCTTATGCTGTTCTAGATTTTATTTTGAGTAGTTATATCATAGTTCTTTGGAGGATAATTTGGGAGAGATCAGGTTTATGTACCTTCTCCATCATCTTGGTCTATCCCTAAATTTCAATGATTCTTGAAATAAATCATTACAGTATTTGCAAAAATGGTAATTTTGTTTCCTTTTCTTTTCTTTTTCTTTCCTTATTGCTAAGGCTAGTATTTTTGTATTAAAATGTATTGGTGAATTATGGACACCCTTGCTTTACCCCTGATTTTAATTGTAAAAATCTTTAGTTTATTCCCATTTTATATAAAATTTTGCCTCGGTCTTAGTGATTAATTACCACATCAAGGAAAAAGTCTATCTGTAATTATATTTTATTGTTCTTGAAATAAACAGAAATAGGTGGTATATTTTGTCAAAAATGGTTTCTGTACCTAGTGATAGAATCATATATTTGTTCTTGTTATTAATTTGATCTTTTATGTTTATAGTTTTCCCAATGTTGAACCAACAACCATCAATTCTAGTATAAATCCTAGTTGCTGAAAATATATGGTATTTTTAATACTGTATAATTGGGATTCTCTCCCTAGGGACTTTCTTTCTCAGCATCCCAGTTACGAATTTACATTATGTGCTATGTTAGAGAGGATATATTTTTGTGTAGCTCCTCCCTCCCTCTCTCCTCCCTGAAAAGAGGCTGTGAAGGTGTGGTGTTGGTGTTTTTTTATTCAGGTTTTTACTCAGGTTTTACTTTTGTTCTTTTTATTTCTTCTACTTCAAGTGATTATCAATAAACTTTGTAAAATGTAATACTTGGAGTTATTGGTTATTAATTTAAATCTCACAATATGTTATTGTAGCCTTCCTTGTTAAGATTTTATTTAAAATTTTATGTTAATACTTATTAAAGATATTGGTCTCATTCTCTCTTTTTTTTTCTGTTTTGACTCTCCCTGATTTAGGTATCATGGCAATATTTTAGCACAGAAGGATTCAATTTAGTAAAATCCTATCCTTTCCTATTTTTGTAAATAGTTTGTATAATTCTATTGTAGCCCAATCAAATCTTCTAGCTTTTTCTTTGGGAGTTCATTCATGGCTCATTTAATTTCTTTTTCTGATATTGGGTTATTTAAATTCTCTGCTATTTCATTTGTCTGAGGACTCAGTATTTTAAAAATATTTATCTGTTGCATTTGTTTTCACTTTTATTTTTTATTTATCCATCATTCATTCAATTGCTTATTTATTTATTTGTTTGTTTGTTTTTAAACCCTTACCTTTGTCTTGGAATCAATACTGTGTATTGGTTCCAAGGCAGAAGAGTGATAACAGCTAGGCAATGGGGGTCAAGTGACTTGCCCAGGGTCATACAGCTGGGAAGCATCTGAGGCCAGATTTGAACCTAGGACCTCCCATCTCTAGGCCTGGCTATCAATCCATGGAGCTACCCAGGTGCCCCCTCACTTTTATTTATTTTTTTTAAATCCTTACCTTCCATCTTAGAATCAATACTATATGTATTGGTTCTAAGGCAAAAGAGTGGTAAAGGTTAGGCAATGCAGATCACACAGCTAGGAAGTGTCTGAGGTCAGATTTAAACCCAGCACCTCCCGTTTCTAGGCCTGACTCTCAATCCACTGAGTTGACTAACTGTCCCCTGTTTTCACTTTTATTGACAGATTCGGCTCAATAATTTCTAATGATTTTATTTATTTTCATTTGCTTTGATTTCTCTCTTCTCATTTTTGATGTGGGTAACTGAATTTTCCTCTTTTTTAAAAAATTAAATATTGCTTTGTCTCTTTATTTTTCTTTACTAGCTCTTATCTTATTCATGTTTTTTCTTTCATTTTTGGTAATGTCTTGTTTGATTTTCTAGGCTTTTTATTTTGGCCTTAAATTGGGACTAAATAAGTGGTTTTTAAAGGTCTCAGAATCAGCTGCAACAGCAAAAACAAAACCAAGAAAATAAAAAAAAAACTAAATCTCTTCCTTTATGCATTCCTTTATTCAAAAAGTAAAAAAAAGAACCAACCTCAAGGCACATATAACTTGTGGAAGATGTTTGCAATATGTGCCTAGAGAATTAATCACAATTTGTGTGTGTGTGTGTGTGTGTTTGTGTGTTGTGTATGTATGTGCACTTAACATAAACTCCCATGTATCCAAATGGTGTACACAGGCAGTGACTCTAGCTTCTTAAGAATTTTAATGATTTTAGCATTATTTTTTGGTGAAGAGAATATTTTTTACTTGACAGCAGTAGAAGAACTCAGTCTAACTATCCTGAGTCCATTTTGACAGAGATATATAGATTGCTCAAACTCCCAAGTATCCTTTTGAGACTTCAGTTAGGATCTCTAACCTCTAACCTCATATTTTCCCTCTATTCTCTGATATGCGTAGAAAAGTCCTAGAGATGATGGTCACATAATATATTATTCAAGAGAGAAATTCTCAATTAAAATCAAGATTAAAAGAAAATGAGGAAAGAAAATGGAAGAGTCTGGGAATCAACAATCCCTTGTGTGGACTTAAGAGTTGAGAGAGTTGAGCAGAAGACTGAATCCCTAAGGAATAAAAATAAGCTCTGAAATACAGTGTGTAAACAAGGACTTTGTAATTCCTTCTCCCTCAAGAGTCTGATCCCAATGAGAGGACTTGCTGGATCCTCTCTGTTTCTAATTGGGTCCATGAGATTTTCATACCGAGAATAAAATCTTCAGTTTCCTAGGACTTGTTGACTCTAGTAATACTTCTAGGTACTATTTCTTTTCCTGTAACTAGAGAAGACTCTCTAGGTGAAGTCATGGTTAGAACCTGGGATCTTTATGGCTCAAAATATTTTCTGAGGCTGAGGTATGTGTTCTGATTGCCTCAGTAGAAAAGAGAGCATCAGTGTCTCACAGAGAGGATTTCTGATCATTCTTACTAGAACTATTTCTCCTTCAGGGGCTCAGAACCTCTAAGGCTCAACACTCAAATGTCCAGGCAATATAAGGGTGAGTGTATAACACATTTGCTTTGATTTTTACATCCTTAGAACTCTATACTAAGTGAAAGGAACTCTGTACCCATTCAGTAGGTACCTAGGTGGTGTATTGGTTAGATATCTGGACTTTGAGTCAGAAAGACTTGAGTTAATTCAAATCAAGCTCAGGTACTTACTAGCTATGTGACTTTGGGCAATGTCACTTAATTTCTGTTTGCCTCAGTTTCTTCAACTATAAACTGGCAATAATAATAGCATCTTCTACCAGTGTTGCGAGAATCTAATAATAATATTTGTAAAGGATTTAGGGCAGTACTTGGCTATGTAAATGCCTACCATGAATATTTTTATTTCAAAAACATTATTGGTAATATTAATAATTGATATAACTAATGATGTTTATAAGTATTTTTGCAGATATCCTTTGAGGTATAGCTTTCACCTCTGAAATGAAGGCAATAGTTAAAGTCTTCTCCAGGATAGGGGTGTGTTGGAAGATGGGATAAAATACTTTCATTTTAATGATTTCTTTTTGCTTTGGAGTATGAGAAACTTCAACTCTGCAGGGGAACTCAACAATAGTTTCCTGCAATACTCCAGCTCATGGAGACTATACTCAGTTCAATCAAAATCTCTGGATCTATTGAGGATGATTAGAACAGAATTCTCATTGCATGGTGATAATGATTTCCCAAGGCATCCAAAATTGCCCCAGTTTTATAATTAGGTAAAAGTATGTAGTTAGTTTATGTATGATGTATTAATGGCTATCCTAGAGAGAAGGTGAGGTGGTAAAGAGTGATGGGCCAGTGAGTTTGGCTCTATCAACCCTTCCTTCAAAGTGCCACTAATACTTGACAACTGAGGGAGTTTCTCTGAAATGGTGACAGGTTGGAGGTGGGAGCCCGTGTTGAAGGACAGTGGGAAGGCTATCCTAATTGATGAGGTGGGTAGAGACCCTAAAGGGGCACAGCCACCCCCCCAAACTAAAGCCTCCCCCTTGTCAGCTGACAACACCGCAGGGAGTCTTGCTCAATTGCAGTCTTAGCTGAGCTACTGCTTCAAGGACCCTTTCTCCCTCTTTGTCCATGAATTAATTTGAATCTTCTTATCTGACTGCTAAATATTTTATTATGGGTTAATCAGGGTAATTGATGAAGAATGCTGGGTAGAGGGAACAATGTAAACCCTAAATGTTTCTAGGGCCCAAGGTCCTTCCCCTTAGGGAGCCTATCCTAGCTTCAACCCAAAGATTCTCCTTCCCTTCCCCCTATATCTAGTTTCTATCCTATTATATTTGTTATAAATTATTTTAGGTAGGGACTCTTTGTAAGACAAGGTAAGGATTGGGAATTTGGGGGTTTGCTCCCAGATTTGAGTCTGACTCCGCAAGGACCAAGTGATCTTGATCTCTATGATATCAGTGAATGCTGGCAGGAAAGCAGGCTTTGGGGATTAGCACGAGTCCAGAAAACCCTCAGGTTTGACACTTGAATGGTCACGAGAGCTCTTCTACTTCCTTCCACCTTGAGCTCCTCCATCCAAAAGCCCCTCCTCCTCCAGAATTTCCCCACAATCCTCCTCTGCTTCCAACCAAAGCTGCTGGCTCACCTCCAAGCATGCAACATTCTGTGTAGAATTTTCTTTCCTCACACTCTGCCCTTACAATGACTTTTCTCCTCTCCTTATAGATACCTTAAGAAGAAAATGGCTTCAAAAAACGAATCTTTAGTGACTGAATTCATTCTTGCAGGCTTAACAGATCAACCAGAGCTCCAGCTTCCCCTATTCCTCCTGTTTCTAGGGGTCTATATGATCACTGAAGTGGGAAACCTGGGACTGATCATTTTAATCAAGATGAATTCTCACCTTCACACTCCTATGTACTATTTCCTCTTCAACTTATCTTTCATAGATTTCTGCTACTCCTCTGTCTTTACTCCCAAAATGTCAATGAATTTTATCTTAGAGAAAAATATCATCTCTTATTCAGGATGTATGGCTCAGCTCTATTTCTTCTGTTTTTTTGTCATTTCTGAATGCTACATGTTGACAATAATGGCTTATGATCGTTATGTTGCCATCTGTAATCCATTGCTGTATCATGTCACTATGTCCCATCAGGTCTGTTCATGGTTATTGGGTGCAGCATATGTAATGGGGTTTGCTGGTGCATTGGCCCACACTGGATGCATGCTGAGACTGTCCTTCTGTGATGCCAACATTATAAACCATTACATGTGTGATATATTGCCCCTCCTCCAGCTCTCCTGCACCAGCACCTATGTGAATGAGATGGTGGTTTTCATCGTTGTGGGCACTAATATCATAGTACCTAGTGTCACTATCTTCACCTCTTATGTTCTCATCCTGTTAAATATCCTGAGCATCAGCTCCACTGAAGGCAGGTCTAAAGCCTTCAGTACGTGCAGCTCCCACCTAATTGCTGTGGCTCTTTTCTTTGGGTCAGCATCATTTATGTATCTCAAGCCATCTTCTTCAGGGTATATGGACCAGAGCAAAATATCATCAATCATTTATACAAATGTAGGACCTATGCTAAACCCCTTCATTTATAGTTTGAGGAATAAAGATGTTCAACTTGCCTTGAGGAAAACCTTGAGGAGAAGAATATTTTCCAGAACAGGATCAGGATTTTCATAATGTGACTTATATTCACATTGATTTTTAAAAAATATTTTCTCAGGACAAAGTCTTTTAACCAATCTTTTTCTCCTCATTTTTTATTGCCCAATATTCCATAAAGAGGAAATTACTTCCTTTGGTTTAAAAATGAAATAGAAAATGTGCTAGATTTAGAGTTAGAGAATTAGAGATTTAATCCTGAATGTTCTTTAAACTTTAAACACCAACCTATATGTACTAAGTGGCTTCTAAGATCTTTTATAGGTATAAAGTATATGGCATAGGTCAGTGGTTCCCAAATTTTTTGGCCTACTGCCTCTTTTCCAGAAAAAATATGACTTAGCACCCTGGAAATTAATTTTTAAAAAAATTTAATAGCAATGAATAGGAAAGATAAATGCACCTGTGGCCATCACTGCTTCCCTGGATCACTGTAGCACCCACTTTGGGAATCACTGGTACATGACCGACTGTGAAAATGCAAATATCCTATAGAATTATTCAGTAAGTTCTACATTAATTATGGTAGAACACTCAGCTTTCATTTATTGTTAATGAGCACTAAATCAGCAAGGTAATATAGGAAGGTAATTTGCCTAGAAAATAATAATAAAATGTCCAAATGATGTAGTTATAATATAACCCTCTGCCTCCATACAAATCAAGCATAACTCACTACACAACATTTTTTGGTACTTTACTTTTGTCATTTTTTCTATCTAAATTGTTATATAATTGGATAGGGACACACACTATAATTTTTCCCCAAGATGAAAACCCAAAGTAATTTCCTTTTACTTCCATGGCCTGAAACCCCATGATTTTAGGCAAAGCAGAAGGTGATGCATATGTTTTCTGACTCCCATAATAGACATTGAATAGAGCTGGTCTGGCTTAGAACAATAATTAAATGTTCTTAGTGTAATGTAAATGTAAACCTATTTATGCAACTAAGAAATGATGAGAAATGAACTATTTAGAGATAACACTTTTGAGGAAAATATTTTTACTTTAAAAATGTCCTTTCTATTCTGCTCAGTCAAGTTTGCCATATTTTTACTTTCTATGGCCAAATTGACTGACTAGAATGGAAAAGACATTTTTATTTATCAGCCTTATGACTTTACTTACCAGAAGAGGATGTTTGGAGGACTGGAAAGAGACCACGTTGTGAAAATATATTTGGTATTTAAACTCTTTGCACCTTGTCCCCTTCCTACTTTTCCAGTTTTCTTACATGATTCCCTCCTCAGACCCTGAATTTAATTATAATAGCCTACTTGCCCTCTATGCATACATTCCATTTTCATTTTGTGAGCTGCACTGGATATTCAAGATACCTGGAATATACTCCACTCTCACCACAAACTCTTAGAATCTCTGGTTTCCTTCAACTAATTAAGGGAACTTCCATTTTCAATTTGAATCCTTTCCTAATCACCCTAGCAATTTATGTCTTATATCTCAAAAGTAACTTGTATTCATTTTCTTTTAAGTGGTATATGAATGTATATATGTGAATGCATATTATGTTTCTCTTTCATTTCTGCAGAAATCTTTTTCATCTCAACTTCCTTCTTAGATTATTTCTTTAATTTTGCCTGAGAACTTATCCTGGGCATAGGCAGCTTATCTGAATTTTTTTCCCTCTGTTAGATAAATGTGATTGAGTAAAATTCAATCTCCCAGGAAGGAGATTATTTTACTTTTTCTCAGTCCCTTCTTTAGTCATCACAGGTAACTGTTCAGAATAAATCTTAAACTTTGAGTTCCTCAAGTTTTCATAAAATTCCCTTTATGATGTTTTTCTTAAAAGAACAGTTACTATAATTCTAATAAGAACCTTCTTTCTTTATGAACTCTCCATAGATTCCTTATAAATCTTCAAAGATCAAAGCTAAACTTACATATTCTTTTCCTGCCTCTATAAGAAGCAGCCCCCTTAGAAAGTTAGTCGTGACTGAAATTCCAAACTGCCAGACTGTCCTTTCTGCAACATTCTACTTGGCTCTTAAAGACATGGTAGCAATATCTGTAGTCTCTGCTGGAGAACCTAGACAAAGAGGTATGATAGTACTAATGCATTAGTATAGTAATGTAGATAGGAGACTATGTGGATTTGATAGATCAACATATTGTTTTCAATTGGGGGGGGTGGTTCAAAGCCACATCTGGACAATTTTAATATTTCAGCCTGTGATAATGAGCTAGTTCTTATATAGTTTGTTGGTTACATTGTCCTTGATATTTTGAGGTCTTTATTTGAAGTAAGGGAATTTGTTACTTTTCAACCCATGAAAAGTAATTGGCCTCTGATGTCTGAATCTAGCTATTAGACCATGTCTGGTTAAGTATTCTGTAAGTGCTAAACTTTAAAATCTTATAATGATGCATTTCACAGATTTCATCATTTCTTTTCTTTTTTGGAAATTTTTTATATTTTATTTTTAAAAATTACATTCAATTTTTAACATTCATTAAAAAACTTTTTAAGTTCCAAATTTTCCCCCTTCCTCTATCCTCTCCCTTCTCCATGAGAAGGCAACCAGTTTGATATGGAATATATATATATATATATACATATATATATATGCATATATATATATATGCAGTCATGTAAAACATATTTCCATAGAAGCCATCTTGTAAAAGAAAACACAGACTAAGCCCCCACATCCCCAGATAAAGTAAAGAAAAGCATGTGTTGATCTGCATTCAGGCTCTATCACTTCTTTCTCCAGTGGTGGATAGACTTCTGAATTGTCTTGGATAATTGTATTGCTGAGAATAGCTAAGTCATTCCCAATTGATCATTGTACAATATTGTTGTTACTTTGTACAATATTCTCCTGGTTCAATTCACTTTACTTTGTATCAATTTATGTGTCTTCCCAGGTTTTTCCCAGGTTTTTTTCTGAAACCAGCCTATTTATCATTTCTTATAACATAATAGTATCCCATCACAATCATATACCACAACTTGTTCAGTAATTCTCCAATTGATTTTTTATTCTCAATTTTTAATTCTTTGCCACATCAGCATGAAAAGAGTTGCTACAAATATTTTTGTACATGTAGGTACTTTCCCCTTCTGTTTTAAATCTCTTTGGAATACAGACCTAGTAGTGGTATTGTTGGGTCAAAAGGCATATACAGTTTTAGAGCCGTTTGGGCCTAATTCTGAAGTAATCAGAAACTGATAAATCTTGATATTAAAAATAAAGTCATAAGCTGATTTCCAAAAAGATAATGGTCTAGGGACAGTTTAAAACAAGACATAGTTGCAAAAGCAATTTTCTTGTTATGGCTACATTTAATAATTCACAAGATTGATGAGAGCTGAAACCTTCTATTATCAAATTGTTTTGGATTAAAGAACAAATTTATTCTAACTCTTTCTAAAAAGGGCACATCCTCTTAGCTCTCCCCAAAAAAACCAACAGACTAAGCAGATTCCTTATCTACCAGCTTTCCAAAAGTCATCTGCTTAAAACACATCTGTAATGGCAGGAAAGGGACCCCATAGATAAGTTATAATATGAGGAAGATCAACGAAGCCCATATAACGTTATAACAGTAAGAAAATATGCTTTTTGTGCTTCATTTTTAGAGTCAGAAAATTTAGGCATGAACATTATTTCCCAAGAATCTTGTATTATCTATGTGGAAACAGAAGTTGTTACTTTTGGTGGTCTATTGTAATGTCAATTCCTTGATTTCTTTTTT
>NC_058132.1:165721777-165825121 GCF_016433145.1 Gracilinanus agilis
TACAAGGATCAAATGATATATGAGCTACATAAATGCTCATCATGACTATTTTCTTAAAAACAACTTTATTGGTAATATGATTAATAATTAATATAACAAATATTAATAACCACTTGACCATAGGCATTTACAAATACCTATTTGATATATTTCTTCATCCTCTGAAATGAGGACAATAGTTAAAATCTTTACTTGATATGGCCAAAATAAATGATTGTGTGGGAGATAGGTTAAACTACTTTCATTTTTCTGATTTCTTTTTGCTGTGGTATGTGAGGAACTTCAAGCATCATTCAACAGAGGAATTCAGAAACAGTTTTCTGCAATCCTCCAGCTCGTGGAGACTCATATCTAACAGCATCGTTGGATATCTTGAGATGATAAGAACAGAACCTGCATGGCTTGGTAACTATGATTTCCAGAGACTTTCAGAATCATTCCATTTTTGTAACTGAAGAAGAGGGAGTTTTGAGCTTATTTTGTTTCTAGAGTGACCTCATTTCTCCTCATAGATCCCTCAAGAGAATGACTTCAAAAAATGACTCTTCAGTGACTGAGTTCATTCTGGCAGGCTTAACAGATCAACCGGAGCTCCAGCTCCCCCTGTTCCTCCTCTTTCTAGGCGCCTATGTGATCACTATAGTTGGAAACCTGGGACTGATCATTTTAATCACAATGAATTCTCACCTTCATACTCCTATGTACTATTTCCTCTTCAACTTATCTTTCATAGATCTCTGCTACTCCTCTGTAGTTACTCCCAAAATGTTGATGAATTTTGTCCTAAAGAAAAATATCATCTCCTTCTCAGGATGTATGGCTCAGCTCTACTTTTACTGTTTTTTTGTTATTTCTGAATGCTACATGTTGACAATAATGGCTTATGATCGTTATGTTGCCATCTGTAATCCATTGCTGTCCCATCAGGTCTGTTCATATCTATTGGGTGGGGCTTATGTAATGGGGTTTATTGGTGCAATGGCCCACACTGTAGGCATGCTAAGATTGTCCTTTTGTGATGCCAACATCATAAACCATTACATGTGTGAAATGCCTCCTCTCTTTAAGCTCTCCTGCACCAGTACCTATGTCAATGAGCTGGTGGTTTTCATTGTGGTGGGCACTAACATCATAGTACCAAGTGTCACCATCTTCACTTCTTATGTTCTCATCCTTTCTAATATCCTGAGCATTAGGTCCACTGAAGGCAGGTCCAAAGCCTACAGCACCTGCAGCTCCCACATAATTGCTGTGACTCTTTTCTTTGGGTCAGCTTCATTCATGTTTCTCAAGCCAGCTTCGTCAGAATCTATGGATCAGGGCAAAGTATCTTCAGTCTTTTATACAAATGTAGGGCCCATGCTAAATCCCCTTATTTATAGTTTGAGGAATAAAGATGTTCAAATTGCTTTGAGGAAAACCTTGAGGAAAAGAATTTTTTCCAGAGCAAAAGCAGGATTTTCATAACATGATTTGAATTAAAGGGTATAAATTTTCTTTTTTTCCCCTGGGTTAATTAATATTTTCTCAGGAAGGAAACTTTACCCAAATTATTTTTTCCCTTTTCTCTATCTCCCAGTATCCTAGTAGAAAGACTACTTCCTCTGGTTTAAAGATGCAGTGGAAAGTGTGCTAGATTGAGTCAGAGAATGAGGGTTTTAAACCTGGATATTCTATATCTGTTACTTAACCTTTGTAGGCTTCAGTTTATTTGTAAACATGGAGGTTTTGGACCCTGATGCTTCTGAGATCCTTTATAGGTATAAATCTATGATCTTTGACTTAAAATGCAAATACCCCATAGAATTATTCAATAACTTATATCATAATTGTGGTAGATCATTTAGTCTTTGTCCATTGTTACTGATTATGAATTCCAGAAGGCAATGAATGTTATACATGTATGTTACCTGGGAAAAAAATCATAAAATGTCCAAATGATGTACACATAATACAATCCTTCCCCCCCCTAAACAAATCAAGCTTAACTGACCTTACAGCCCTTTTGGGAAATGCATTTTAAAAACGTTTTCTATCAAATTGTTATAAAAATTGGAAGGGTTACCAAATATAATTTGTCCCTAAGAAGAAAACTTGAAATAATTTTCTTTCACTTCTTCCCTGACCCCAAATTCCATACTCCTATGCAAAATTGCCTCTATTGATGTGATGATATGATATGATATGTGTTCTGACACCCAGAGGGTGTCAACAGGACTAGTTTGGCTCAGAACAATAATTAAATATTCTCATTGTAATGTAAATGGAAATATATTTATAACCAGGAAATGATAAGAAACAGACAACTAAGAGGTACTACTTTTAAGGAAAAATGTTTTAATTTTTCAAAAAAATTACTATTAAGAAAGTTTCTTATAAGATTTACAGTATGTGAGAGTTTGGAGCAAGATGATTATATTTATACACCTCTGCAAGTAGTGTCCTTTACACTGGCAAATTGACTGAACTTCCCAAGTGGAGAAGACATTTATTTTTTTATCAGAAGCTGATTAGAACAGTGGAAAGTGATCAAATTGTGAAAATGTATTTGTAATTTAAAACTCTGTAAAACCTGGCCCCTTTCTACTTTTCCAATTTATCTGCTGCCCCTCTCCCTACACCCTGAAGTTAGCCATAATGGCTTACTTGCCCCCATGCATGCATTCCTTCTATATCTTGCCAGTTTTCACTGGCTATCCAAGATACCTATAATATACTCCATTCTCACTAAAATCTCTTAGAATTGCTTGTTTTCTTCAGCTCATTTAAGTGCCACTTTTTATATGAGCCCTTTCTTAATTGCCTGAGCAACTTATGCCTTCCCTCTGAAAAGTAACTTCATTTTGAATATAAACGATATGTAATTGTATATATGGGATACATATTTTCTTTTTCATTCCTGCAGAAATGTTTTTCATTCTAACCTTCTTCTTTGAGTATTTCTTTAATCTTGTCTGAGAGCTTATCCTGAGCATTAATAGCTTATTTAAATTCTTTTTTCTGTTAGATAAATTTGATAGTGTAAAATTCGAGGAATTTATTTTATTTTACTTTTTTCTCAATTTTCTCTTCAACCATCACAGATAACAGTTTTCAGAATATATTTTAAACTTTGAATTCCTCATTCCTCAAGTATTCTTCATAAAAGAACAATTAAGGTAGTTTTAATAAGAGCTTTGTTTCTCTATTCTCCATAGATTCCTTATGGATCCTTAGAGATTAAAATTAAACCCACACATTCTTTCCCTGCTTCCAGAGGAAGAAGCCCCTTTAGAAAGTCAGTTGCAACTGAAACTCTAAACAACCAAACTGTCCTTTCTGCAACATTGCATTTGATTTTTAAAGATATGGTAACAATTTCAATAGTCTCTGTTGGAGAACCTAGTGAAACAGATAGGAGAGTAATAAGTTAATATGATAGAATTAAGTAATTAATATATTGAAGATTCATACTTTTTTATTATAGTAGTGCAAAGACAAATATTTAGAAGTTGGCTTTCAAATCATGAGATCATGGGTTTGGAAATGGAAGGGATTTTAGATTTCATCTAATCCTACATTCTAATTTTATAGAAAATTGAAGTACCTGCCCAAGATGACATAGGTAGTAAGCAGAGTCTGTAATTAAAGAATTGAACATTATTTGAAGACTAAATTAAAGTTCAAGGTTCTTGTAGTTGAAAAGCAGCATGTATTAGAGGAAAGAGTGATAAAATATCATATCAAATCCTATCTCTGATATTTGGTGTTTCCTTACCAAGAAAATATGAATGACAACACTATAGTCTTCAATAGGTTGTACTGAAGATCAGTTGAGAAAACCCAAGAATAATACTTTGCAACCTTTTTAAAGGTCTGTATAAATGCAAGTTATTGTTTTTTATCTCTTTGTGTATTGATTTACTTCCCATCTTTTCCAAAGAAGATTCAATAAAACTGTACCAGGACCCATCATTATCCCACTATATTTTTGTATTTCATGTTCTATATTCTCAGGTTCAAGTAATTAAAATTACTTTTTTTTAGCAATTATGTCAAATGATGTAAGCTCATTCTCAGCAGGATTGTTGAAAGTGTGCTTGTTACAACTTTATTAGCAGACAGAATAACCAGGATATTATACACCTTTTTCTGTTCTCATAAGCCGTAAATTTCATTTATTAGGTACCCACATTTTATTATTTTTTAATTTAAAAAAATTAGAATATTTTTCCATTATTACCTGATTCATGATTCACTACCTCAACTTTCCCTCCCCACTCCTGCAGCTGACAAGCAATTCCACTGGGTCATACATGTATCATTGTTCAGAAACTATTTCCGTGTTATTCATATTTGCAATAGAGTTATCTTTTACCATCAAAACCCTAATAATATCCCTATTGAACTACATGATTGATCATATGTTTTTTCTTATGCATTTCTGTTCCCACAATTCTTTCTCTGGATGAGGATAGTGTTCTTTCTCATAAGTTCCTCTGGTTTGTCCTGAGTGGTACCTGAATTTCAAAGATTTTCATTCATTCCATGTAACTTGGAGATTATGTGGATTTGATAGAGTAACACCTATTAAAATAATATTCTTAAATTTTTTTTTGCTCAGATCCATGTCTGGCAATTGTATCTTCTCAGTCTGTGATAATAATTCAATTCTGGTATATTTTATTGATTACATTCTCTTTGTTATTTTGAAGTGTTTATTTGTAGTATGGGGATTTGTCATTTTTCATTCCATGAAAGGCAATGTCCTTTGATGACTAATTCTAGCTACCAGGTCATATCTTGCTAGGTATTCTATAAATGCTAAACTTTAAAATATTTCAATGATATATTCTACAGATTTTTTGATTTCTTTTTTTGAAAATTATTTTATTTTTAATTGCACATAAAATCACTTTTAACATTTGTTTTAAAACATTTTGAGTTTTAAGTTCTCTCCCTTCTTCTCTTCCCTCCCTATCTAGAGAAGCTAAGCAGTTTGATATAGATTATACATTTACAATTATGCCAAATGTATTTCCTTATTAGACATATTGCAAAAGAAAACATAGCAAAAAACAACAAGAAAAATAAATAAAGAAGAGTATGCTTTAATCTACATTCTGACTTCATCAATTCTTCTTTTGGAAATAGATTACATTTTTCATCAAAAATCTTTTGGAATTGTTTTGGACCATTGCATTGCTGAGAATAGCTAAGTCATTGCTGTTACTGTGTACGATGTTCACCCAGTGCTACTGACTTCACTTTGTATCAGTTCATAAAATCTTCCCTAGTTTTTTTGAAGGTATCCTGCTTGAAATTTCTTATAGGACAATAGTATTCCATCACAATCATATACCATAAATTGTTCGGTCATTTATTTATTGATGGGCAGCCTTTCAATTTTTAATTCTATTCCACCATAAAAAGAACTTAAATTTTTCTATATTTAGGTCTTTTTCCTTTTTTGATTACTTTGAGATACAGTAATAGTGCTACTGCTGAGTCAAAGGGAATATATAATTTCATAACTCTTTGGGAATAATTCCAAATTGTTATCCAGAATGGCTGGATCACTTCAAAACTCTACCAACAGTGCATTGTGCCCTGATTTTTCCACATTACCTCCAACATTTGTCATTTTCCTTTTCTGTAATATTAGCTAATATTGATAGATATGAGGTGGTCCCTAAGAATTGTTTTATTTCTTTTTAACAATTTATCAATTGTGGAATGACTTGTATTCGTATAAGTTTGACTTAGTTCTCTCTGTCTTTCAGAAATGAGGCCTTTATCAGAAAAACTAGGTAAAATTTTGCCCCCTCCAATTATTTGCTTTCCTTCTAATCTTGACTGCATTAGTTTTCTTTGTGTAAAACTATTTAATTCTTATAATAAAAAACTTCCATCTAACATTCCATAATGCTTATGCTCTTTTGATCAGTTCTTCCCCTTTTAATAGATCTGACAGATAAAATCTTCCTTGCTCCTCTAATTTGCTTATCATATCACCCTTTTTGTTTAAATAATGTACCCATTTATACCTTATTTTGGTATATGGTGGGTGACATTTTTTTGGTCACAGTTTTTGTCAAACTACTTTCCAGTTTTCTTAGAAATTTTTGTAACCTAGTGACTTCTGATCCAAAAAACCTGGAGCTTTAACAAACACTACATTAATATAATAATTTACTATTGTGTATCATGTACCTGATCTTTTCCCCACTCTATTTCTTAGGCAATACCAGATTTTTTTTTTATGATTACCTCTTTATAAAGCAGATTCAGATCTGGTACTGCTAGTTCACCTTCCTCCACATTTTTTCATTGATTCCCTTTATATTCTTAACTTTTTGTTCTTCCAGATTAATTTTATTTTATTTTTTACCTTTACAAAAATTTTTTTTCAGTTTGGCAGTATAGCACTGAATAAATAAGTTAGGTGGAATTGTTATTTTTATTATATTGGCTTACTCAATAGCAACTTATATTTCTCCAATTATTTAAATATTGCTTTGTGTGAAATGTGTTTTGTAATTATGTTCTCATAATTTCTGGGCTTGTCTTGGCAAGTAGACTCCAAAGCATTTTTCAATGTTTAGACTTTGTTACTAACAGCAATAAAATGATCTAAGACAGTTCTGAGGGATTTATGAAAAAAAATGCTATCCACCTCCAGAGAAAGAACTTGGAGTAGAAATGCAGATGAAAACATATGATTTATTACTTGTTTATTTTGGATATGTGATTTGCTGCCATACTGTTTTCCAAATATTTAGATTTTTTAAATGGAATTTTTCTATTTTTTTGCTGCTGGACTTGGGAATATATAGAAATGCTGATGATTTGTGTAGGTACATTTTATGTACAGCATTATCCTACAACATTACTGAAATTGTTCATTACTTCAGCTAGTTTTTTAGTTGATTCTTGAAGTATATCATATAATCTGCAAAGAATGATAATTTTGTTTCCTTATAGCCTTTCTAATTCATTCTGTTTCCTTTTTTCTTGTAAATAGCATTTCTATTATAATATTGAATAATAGTGGTCATAATGGGCATCCTTGCTTCACCCAGATCTTATTGGGAAGACTTCTAGCTTATTCCCATTATAAATAATGCTTGCTGGTAGTTTTACATATATACTATTTATCATTTTAAGGAAAGCTCCACTTATTCCAATTATCCCAGTGTTTTTAATAGAAATGTTATATTTTGTCAAAAAGCTTTTTCTGCACCTATTCTGGTAATTGTGTGATTTTTGTTTTTGTTTTTTTGTTGTTGTTGTTATTGATATGGTCAATTATGCTGATAGTTTTCCTGATATTAAATCGGTTCTGCCCTCCTGGTATAAATCCCCTGTTGGTCATAGTGTATGATCTTTGTGATATATTGCTGTAATCTCCTTGCTACTATTTTATTAAAATTTTTGAATCAAGATTCATTAGGGAATTTGGTCTATAATTTTTCTTTTTGTTTTTGCTCTTTGAAGCTTAAGCATGATTTTTTGATGTAAAAGGAATTTGGTAGAACTCCTTTGCCTATTTTCTCAAACAGTTTATGTATGATAATACTGGAATTAATTTTTTTTTGCTTTTTAAGCTCTTTCCCAATTGTCTTCAGCCTTCCTTAATTGTTTTTTGAATTGTATTTTGAGTTCTTCTAAAGCCTGTGTCAAATTTGCTGGAGTTTCTGTGTTTTTGCTTGATGTTCCTTGGTCCTCCTCTGTTCCATTTGCTTTTTGTTCATTCCTGGATGGAAGCTGTCAATTGTAATTTCTTTTTTCTTTTTCTGATGTTTACTCATATTTTTTCCTTCTTTCCCCCCTGTCATTGGCTGTAATCTTGCTTCTATGATTATTTGATGGATCTGTGGATTTGGGCTATTCTGTTCTGAAGGGGCTTTTTCTCTGCTCTGCTGATTAACTAGATTAGGCTGATGGTATTAATGAGCCCTGAGGTCAGATCTTCTATAGCCCCTGTCCTTCCCTCCTGTGATTAAGAAAAGTTCATTGCTTGATTGCACCAGTCTTGGAAGATAGTGGCTGGACTTCTTTGAATAGTAAATCATATTTCCTTGAAGGACAGGTTGGTGGTATAAAGTTATTTGATGAGATTTCCTGCTATCTACCCCTATCTCCTAAGGATAGTAGAATTCCTTGAGGTAAATATATAATGGTGATAAGCAAAAGAACTGGATTTCTAAACTTAACTTATGGGTTAGCTGAATTTCTGCACTAAGTTCAGAGACAAAGAACAAAGGCAGTTGCAGAGCAAAATCAATGAGTTTTAAGTAGGATCAATAAAAATGATGCCAAATCAGTTTACTCTTCTCAGTTTTATCTTTTCATCAATGAGATTCATATATGTGTTTTATAGATCACTTATCTATAAGTTAATCCTTTCACAGAGTCAGGATTAGGAGGGAGCACTAAGACAAGCCTTTCCAGTGTAAGATGGGAACAGGTTTTATCATGACAAATAATACAAAGTCTAAAAAGAAAAAGACAGCAGAAAGCAACAATGGTCCATTCACCAAGGGTAGGTGACAGGATGCTTCCTTAGCCAAGTGAACCAGAAGTTATTCCATCAGAAGTCATCTAAGGCACGTTTTTGTGTACAATTTTCCTGACCAGTTATTTAAGAACAATTAAATATAGCATAAGCCACAGTAAGACTATCTAGAATCATGGACTAAATTTAGAAGGGAGAATTTGTTATATTTGGGAAGCTGTAAAATGCCAGGGGTCTGTAGCTATCAGGTCTCACTAATTTTTTGGTCTATGGAGAGGACACACACACACACACCCACAAACAGACTTGACAGAGGGGAGGGGCAAAATCTTTCTGAGTGTTCCTTCACTTTTCCCCTCCCACTAGGCAGTTGGAAAATCAGTTACTGAAGATAATGGTGGACAGACTTGTTAACTACAGGGCCAAGTCAGTAACTTAGGAAAGGCTGAACTAAAGTTGATAACCTTCTCTAAACTATTTCCCCACAGGATTGAATAGGAGAAAATAGGAGAAGCTTGATGTCTTTGAAGCTTTAAGGGACAGAGGAAAGGTCTTACTTTTGGGCTACAAGGCAGGAGGAACTCTGCTTGAGGAAGTTGTATTTCCCTAAATATAGCCAGACACTGCTCCCAATTGATTAAAGGTTTAATGATATGTGAGGAAGGGAAGGAAGGGAGAAGAAATAAGGATTAATAAGGTCAGGGAAGCCCTCAAACTGCTATGTCCAAGCAACCCCTCCCCCCAAAGGAAAAGGTATCTTGTATTAGCTGATCTGCTCTCTATGCCTATAAATAATCTTCTCTTATATCTAAATAACTAAATAGAGATAACTGTGATGTTGATTGAATGTCAAATCAAAGTAAAGTAGGTTGGCAGCTAGGAACTAAAATGGCTTTGTTCAGATTCAAGCCTCTAGCCCCCCAAGAGCAACCAGGACCTAGGACACAGCAAACAGAGTGACCTGCTTACTCCAAACCCAGGACCCAATTGCCTTTAACTGCCCCCTCTCTCAGAGTTCTCAGGGGCCCTATGGAATTCTGAGCTGTGGCCTGACCCCCTCTCTTGCAGCTGGAATTCCACTCTGCCATCTCAATCTCACAGTAACCCCTCATTTCTAGTAGCTAGAATTTCCACTGGAAATTCTTCAGGCTTAATACATTTCAGCACACATTACCTCCCCTCTACACTACTTCTAAAGTAATTTCCCTATTCCTAACAACTTAACCTTATGCTCCCTATTCATAATAGCTATGCCTATGCCTTATTTTAACTGTCTACCCTTATCTAAGAAGGAAAAAGAAAGGTAAACAAAGGGAAAAAAGGGTTTTGATATAAATACAAGCATGACAACAAATGAAACATATTAACACAATTATAAAACTCAACTTTGCAACCAAACAGTTTGCAATGACTATTGCTAAAGCATGAAATGAAAATATCTTTGAAACACACTCAAATGCAAACTTGCAAAAGGCTAAACTGTTTCTCAACTTCCTTCTGACTTATAACAAAAGAAACATGGTCACCCTCTATAAGCAGAGTGCTATAAAACTGTGTCTAGGCATAAACAGAAACATTTAATCCTAAATTTTCATGTTAGTACCTTACTGAAAGCTATATTAATGGTATTAATACTTTTAAGTTCTAAATTATTGGTACATTAAGGTTACCTTGTTAGTCATAACTATGTACATGGCTATATACAATTAATTATTCTTATACTATAGTGACTTTCCCTGACCAAATCTGTATTCCAAAGGTCCCTAAAGCTACCTTTCCCTAAGTTGTTAGTAACTCTAAACTATATATGTTAGTAATTATAATACAGCTATACACAATGCAACAAGTTCCATTGACCTCTATCAAATAAAAAAACAAACAATGGATCTTTTGATATGCTACAGATCCTAGGATTATATATAGATATTCATATGCAATATGTACATATGATACATATATACACAATAGAGACTCTCATTTATTTACATGAGGTCTATGTCAAGAATTGAAAAATCAGTTTTGTGTTGTGTCCAATGAACTAATAAATGCTGATCCATGTATATATTTACCCTACTGTACGGATCTTCTGCCTACACTGGAGAACCACAATTCTCCTTGTTTAGCAAAATGTAGTGTGGCATGCAAGCTACCATGTGATGTCTTATTTGCATATTGTGTGGTTGTGACATAATTCTTTCTTCCAGTCTTCTTCCTGTACAGTACTTAATAAAGATTATAGTTCCCTTGTGATTGCCCATTCCTTTGTGCCTTCCTTGCTGTGAATTGCTGCATCTTGTAGCTTCTGTGTTCTTCCTTTCTTCCTCTGTACTGCATTCATACTCCCCTGTTGTCTATTATCTTGCTAAGTGGTTGTCTTGTCACCTTCTTAATCAGGAACAGTAGTTGTTGTTATGTAATTGTGTTAATTATTATTGTGTTATTTGTGAGTTGCATAAATTTTGTTTTCCAGTTTTTTTTCTTTCTTTTTTTTTGTGGGGGGGGATTTCAAGCAGTTCAATCTTCTTCAACAGTACATTCTGTATGCTGTGGATCTGTTTGTGTATTTATTCAATGTTGCTCTAAATCAGTTGGTGTTTCATGGTGTTCTTCATGTACAGCGTGTTCTTTTACAGGCTTCACATATGTGAAGGGATCTCTGTTCTCAACTTTGACACATGTCTGGCTAGTTAATAATATTTGATGAGGACTTATCCATTTAGGGTCTAAAATGGATTTCCTTGCAAAGTTCCTTATGCAGATCATATCTCCTGGTTTAAGCTGATGTAAGCTAATGTCTAAGGGAACTCTCTGAGTTAACAGTCCAAGGTTGTGCAATTCATCCAATCTTTTCTTCAAAGTTTTTATGTATTTATACAGCTGACATTCAGCTCCAAGGTGTGACAAGTGAGCTGATATCTGGGATGAACAATGCCATAGAGCATGACCATTGTGATAATTAGATTAAGTCTACACTGCCCATCTTTAGATTTAATCACCAAAGGTGGGAGTACCTCCAATCTTGGGAGGTCCTACCCCAGGTATGCTAGAGTGAGTGATGAATCAGAATCGACTGACCCGCCCCCTAGGCTTTCTATGAGAATCATCTATTGTGATTGGACAGGCAGGCTAGGTGAAGGCATTGGAAGTGACGCATAAGTGACCCCTTAAAAAGAGGGAGTTGAGTGAGTGAGAGGTCTTCTGGTTTTCTGAAGAGGACCTGAGGGAGCTTTGCTGGTTCGTGACTGAGACTGTTCCACATGGTGAGTTTAAAGACTGAATCTTCCTGAACTTCTATTAAGAAACTTTTTTTATAGACTCTGTGAATGAAGTTTGCTCCATTCACCTCTGGGTCTCAGTCCCTTTAACCCTCAGCTGAGGGTTAAGACCTGCCTGGATTAATTAGTGGGATAGATTCTTATTTCCTTACTTCCTCTCTCTGTTCTCAATTCTAAATAAACTTCCATAAAAGTCAATTTTGATTTGAGATTATTCTTAATTGAGGATTGATAATAGTTCAATTCTCTAGCGACCATCTTTTAATATACTGAACCCACAAAATCCCTTTTTTACCCTTACACCATACAAAAGTTCAAATGGTAATAAGTGTGTGTCACCATAGGGTTGACTTCTCAGATAAAAAAGAACAATGGGGAGTGCTTGTACCCATTTCAGATGGCTTTCTGAACACACTTTTCCAATCAAAGTTTTGATTTTCTTATTACAAATCTCAATTTGCCTCGACAACTGAGGGTGGTAATTCCTATGGAGGCTTCTTTTTATTCCTAAGGTTTTGTAAATCTCATGTAGGATGTTTTGAGAAAAGTGTGATCCATGGTCCAAGTCTATTTTGGTTGGTACTGAAAATCTCAGGACTATCTCTCTCAGAAGTGTCTTCACCACAAAGGCTGAGTTGTTTTTCTTTGCAGGGAACACTTCTGGCCATCTAGTCAACCTACCAACGATGACTAGGACATATTTGTATCCTTGACAATTGGGAATTGATATGTAATTGATCTGTAAGCACTCAAATGGGTTAAATGCTAATTTTCTACCACCAAGTCCTTTAATTCTGATCATCCTCTGATTGTACTGCAAGCACACCTTGAATTTCTGGCATGTTCTAATTGCACAAGTGGAAATTCCAGGTGCTGTCCAGAATCTTCCAATGCCATCTATGAGGGACATAATGTCCTTTGGCATGCAATGCATTGCATAGGATATTATATAAAGATCTTGGAAGAATGGGTTTGTCTGCACTAGAAAACCATATGCCTCTCACTAATTTGGCCCCTAGATTTTCTATCCAGTGCTTCACTTCCCTTGGGGAGTATGCTTGTTTGAGATTTGCTTTATCCACCAAGGAGAAGTTAAGCACTTGGATGGGACCAAATCGGGCACCATATTTGGCTGTTATGTCTGACCTTCTGTTTCCTAATGACACCCCATCTTGACCCTTTTGATGTGATCTGCAATGCATCACCTCAAATTTTGGGGGCAATTGGACAGCTTCCAGGATTTGGTTTATAAGGCTCCCTTAGGCTATTTCCTTCCCACCAGCAGTTATAAACCCACAATATCTCCAGATTTGGCCTGTGCAATAGACTACATTGAAAGAGTATTTGCTGTCAGTATACACATTTATCCTTTTGCCCTGGCCAATCTCTAGAGCTCTGATAAGACTTAGGATTTCAGAACCTTGAGTACTCATGGACTTTGGTAGAGCTGCATACCATAAAGTCTCATCTTGAGTCACAACAGCTGCACCTGTATACCGTTCCCTATCTAACACGAATGCAGAACCATCAGTAAACAGTGTCAGGTCTGGAGAGACCAAAGGGATATCAATCAGGTCATCTCCAGTCTTCTGCACTATTTCCAAGGTATCTACATAGCTATGGATGGGTTCCTCTTCTAACGGTAAGTCTGGTATTAGTGTAGCTGGGTTGATCTCCTTACAACATTGGAAAGTTAGGTTCTCATTGCCCAGAAACATAATTTGATATTGGGATAAGCTCTGGGATGTAAACACTTGCAGGTTGCTGTTTTTCAAGATGGTATCTATTTGATGAGGTGAATACAGCATGATCCTGCATCCCAAAACCAGATCTGAAGATTTTTTTCACCATTAGGGCAGAAGCTGTAATTGCTCTTATATATGCCATCCCTCTGGCATCGACATCTAGCTGGGAGCTATAATAGGCAATAGATCTAAACTGGTCCCCAAGAGTCTGCACTAGTACAGCACTGGCTATTCCTTTGACCTCATGCATAAACAGGTGAAATGGTTTTGCATGATCAGGGATTCCAAGTGCAGGGCTTGACAACACAGCTGTTTTCAGTTTTTCTATAGCATACTTGTGCTCCTGTGTAAGTTTTAAATGTTCTGACACAGTGTTCCTAGTCAAGTCTGTCAAAGGTTTTGAGATCAGACTATATCTAGATATCCACTGCCTACAGTAACCCGTGATTCCTAAAACTGCACAGAGCTGCTTCTTGGTCTTAGGCATGCACAGCTTCTGTATATCTGCAACTCTTTTTGGGAGATCTTTCTTATACCCTCTTCCAATACAAAGCCAAGATACTTGACCTTTGGCATAACCCACTGCAATTTGGCTCTTGAAGACTTGTGTTCCCCTTTGCATAGCTCTTGTAATAGATATTTACTGTCCCTTTGACATACTCAAGCATTTGGTGACATTAGCAAAAGGTCACCAACATAATACACTAGTTTATTTTCAGTCAATATGATTGATTCAAAGTCTCTCTGCAGGATCTGGCAAAAGATATTTGTACTTTCTGAGAATCCTTGTGGAATTCGCGTCCAAGAGATTTGTTTACCCTCCCAGGAAAATGCAAAAATCTTCTGACTGGACTCATGCAGGGGCACTGTAAAATAGGCACAGTACAAGTCCATGACTGTGAACCAGGCTGCACTGCTTGGAATTTCAGTGATGATATTTGCTCAGCTAGGTACCACTGCATGTCCCTTCTTAACAAAACTGTTAACTGCTCTCAGGTCCTGCACAAAACACCATTGCATTTTGCCATTTGCATCTTTCTTTGGTTTTTTAATAGGCATAATGGGTGTGTTGTACTCAGATATGGTGTAGACCAAAATGCCTTGTTCTAGGAGTCTTTGAATGATAGGCTTGATTCCCTCTGTAGCCTCTTTACTCAACTTGTACTGAGGGATTCTAGGTGGAGTGCCCTCTTTCACTTCAATCTTGATGAGTGTGGCAAATTTTAAAATTCCCACATTGGTTGAATGTTTTGCCAAAACTGCCTCTGGGATATATTCTGGTATTTCAAAGATACTCCCCATATGATGTTCCTCCTCATCGACCTCCACTTGCCCTAGGAATAGCAAGGGATGGTGCTTGAGTGACTGTTTGGGTAAGTGTAGGAATATTTGACCTGTCTTATCACACTGGATACTGGCTCCTAATTTACAGAGAACATCCCTCCATAGGAGGTTGGATGGGCATCCAGGTATTAACAGAAATGAATGATCTAAGGTCACTGGGCCTCTCTTTACTATCTTAGATCTTAGCTTGGGCACCTGTCCAGGTCCAGCCAGACACAACCGAGGGGTCCGGGGAAACGGCAACCAAAGAACCCATGGGGGAGAAGAGGGGAGACCTTGCGCGCAAGACAGACAGAGTTGTTTGGGTGGAAGCAAGGCTCGTTTATTGCAGGTCTATGACAAGAATATATAGGTTGAGGGCAGAAGGGGGTCGACAGATACTAAAGAGAAAGGAACACGGAAAGGGAGCATAAATTATGTAGAAAATCTCCTGTGGCGTCTTACTGTCTCCAAGCATGGCTGGGCCTATGATCAATATCTTATCTTAGAAGAGTGAATGATATCTATTCTTAGAAGAGTGACTATTTTATCTTAAAGTCTTGGTCCCTAACAGGCACCAACTCCATTTTCCCAATGGCTCCTTTTACTCTCACAGACCCCATTAATGCACAATTTTTGGTGCAGATTTTAACATAGACTGAGTTACTCCAGAGTCAATAAGAGCTGGATAGATTTGACTTTCTGTCTTCACCATAACCAAGGGTTCTCTGTCTTTAGCTGACTGACCAACAGGTACCAAAGGTGTTTCTATCTCTCTGTCCCCAAAATCCCATTGATCTTCTTCTAGGATTTTTGTTTGTGTTGGTTCAGGAATCTGTGAGTGTGGCTTTTTGGACTTCCAGTGCCTTAATTTGATGATGCATCTCTGCATCATTCATGGGCCTATCAGTGTCAAGTTGTATCTTGGTTTTCTCAGACCATGAATAAGGTAGAGTGTCTTACTCTTCACTGAACATGCTTTGCTTGGTTTGTGCAAAGTTAGATTCAGGAGAGGTAATTCTTTGCATTAAAGGAAATTCTTCAGAATTGGGAATGTGCTGTTGGTTCATGGTTACATCCCAATCCTGTAAGTCTATGCCTTTTTCTTGTATCTGCTCCCTAGATTCTATGTCAGTAACAGGAAATTTACCTGCAGATGTACTTTGCATAGGAAACAAAGTCAGTGTTGGAGATTCTTTCTCTGTTCCTATTGGTGTTATTTTGTTTCTCTCTTGGGTACTGATATTGTTGGGATTGAATTCCTTTAAATGCATTAACTCAGAATTTACTCCAAAGGCAGCTCTCTTTGGAGTTTCACAGGCTTGAAAGTGTGCTACAACTTTCCTTGAATTGCTAGACTTGCTAAAAATTCCCTAGCATCAGGATCCAGTTGTAAAATCCCTTTCGTATTGTATCAACTAGACTTTCCACTTTCCCCTTCAGCTTCCCCAGCTGGTGATAGAAAAGAGGTTGTACCTGTTGTTATTGAAAATGATGAGGGCCGAGATTAGAAGGGAGAATAGTATTTTAATAAAAGCCATGCTGATAGAGATAAAATCATTAGACCACGTGCCTGTAAGTATTCAAACTGTCGCCTCAGCCATTTTTACCTTTCCTACCTTCACTCTCAGGTAGCTAAAAGAGGAAGTTCCAAGTCACTTCCCCCTATTTAAAACAGTCCCTCACCTTGAATATGTAATTCAAAACAGGGAACCCATTGGGGATCACGGGAAATGTAGTTCCAAGTATCCCAAGTGATTTTAAATAACACACTGTGTCTGAGAATTTTGCACTTTCCTTTTCAATGGTCTGCAGGAGCTCATCTCCCTTGTCTGTTTCTAAGAGATCCCCATTAGAACACCTGTCTAAAGTCATTGCCCTTGTTGTTTGGCCTTGCTGTACTACTGATTGATTTAAATGATTCACAGTCTTACTACATAAAGATGCTTCTTTTCCCATACAGTAAGAATTAATGAATGCTACATCCTTCAAGCTTGAACCAAGATTTTATAGATGTGCCTGGTTTCCTTTCATCATCCCCCACATCACTGTTTCCCTTCCCATAAATTCTCTCCTTTATTTCTATTATATCATCTTCCATCTGCATCTCCTCCTCAGTCATTTCTTTGTAACTTTGGGTTATATCCACCAACCAATAATTTATGATTTCTTTTCCCAGTTTTTCTTTCCCACTTTCCTCTGTCTTATTATTGCCATTGCCAAGCAACAACTAATGCTGCTTCCTTGATTTCATAAGTTGGTATGTGGCCTTTCTCCTTGGGACACATATTCCTCTATTTTAGATAAACTAGGGGAATTACTAAAGCTAGCACAAGTATGGTCACAACATCTGGCCTTTGTTTTGTCGTTGTATCTGGTGTTATTGCCCTATTGTTGTTATTACTGTTGTACCTAGAGTTATAATAGGTGTTTCTCCTATTGTTGTTATTATTCCTGTTGCCAAAATTTATTTGTGATTTATATCTACAGTTCCGAACAATATGTCCAACTTTTTGACAAAGGAAACACAGTTTGACAGAGTTGTTATTATTGTAGGAGGATTGCCTAGGCCTACTCTAGCTCCTCTGATTGCAGCACATCAGAACCATGCTCTTTATTTCCTCTATCTCTTTGGCCTTTTGTGCCTCCTTCAGCTGCCTTTTTAACTCTGCAATTTCCTTATCCTTCTCTAAGGCCTTAGATTATTTAGACTCATTATCCCTGGATTCATGTACATAGGCTATAGTCTTTCTCAGTTCCTCAAGGGGCATGGTCTCCCATTGTGGGCAATGCAATTTTAAATAAAATTGGATATGAGTTGCACTACCTACCCTTCATGAACTGACGCCTGATATGCTGGATGTTATCTTTTGTCATCATGTCCCTAAACTCTAAGATGGTTTCTCCTGCCTCCAAGAGCCTGCCTAAAAATAGGCTTGGGTGTTCTTCTTCCCCTTGCTTAAGCTTCTTGAAGGACCCCCATGCATGGGAGCACCTTAAATGGAGCCTCATCACCTCAGCCAAATCTTCTCTGTACCTTTTAAGGTATGCCATGTTGACATTGGAAGAGAGTTCTAGATCTTGGTGCTGTTCAGGCCAAGAGGCTAGGTTGGCATTCTCCTAGTCTCAGCAATGAATTTTGTCTTCTCACTAGGAGTATAAAGCTCGGATAGTAGCAATTCTACGTCCTTGAAAGTGGGATTATACAACCTGATGGCCCGTTTTTATTCTTTGATTGATTTGTGAGGGTTGGTGTAGAACTGGGGAAACCTCCTCTTTAAAATTTCCAAATCATCCCCTGTGAACGGTTTGTAGCCCATAACATCAATTATTCCTGAGTCTGGTTGCACCACAGTCCTGTCTATTATGAGTAGGATATTGACAGGAACTGCTTCAGCCCCTGTAGCCTGTTGTTCATTGGTATTATTTTCTGTGGCCTTCTGTTTACTGTCTCCCTCCTTCTTTGGTAAAACTACTCTATGATCTCTAGCTGCATGACAGTTTTTGCATCTAGATCTCTACCTTCTTTAATCTGTTAATTTCTATGAGAGTCTTCATCTGTTCAATCATTTGTTCTAGATCCAGGTTTGTCACCTCTGCCTTCCCAAAAGTAAAAGCCAAAATCTTTCTTAATATCACAAGGGCCCCATAAAATGTCACTGTCATCACCATCCCTGATGGAACATATGCCAGAGCTTCACCCAAGGGTATTGTCAGCCATTGACAGGAATCATAAACCCTAATTATCTCCATAAAAAACTGAGGGATAGTCTCTAGCCCCAGGATTGCACATGCCCTCCATAACCCCATATAAAAGCACCACAGAGCACACTAGCATAACAATGGTTCTATTAACCAAATTGGCCATGATGAAAGCTTCCCACTCAGGTTCAGAACGAAATCCTAGGCTGGCTGGCCACACTGTTATATTTGGGAAGCTGTTAAATGCCAGGGATCTGTAGCAATCAGGTCTCACTAATTTTTTGGTCTATGGAGAGGACACCCACACACACCCACAAACAGGCTTGACAGAGGGGAGGGGCAAAATCTTTCTGAGTGCTCCTTCACTTCTCCCCTCCCACTAGGCAGTTGGAAAATCAGTTACTGAAGATAATGGTGGACAGACTTGTTAACTACAGGGCCAAGTCAGTAACTTAGGAAAGGCTGAACTCCTAAAGTTGATAACCTTCTCTAAACTATTTCCCCACAGGATTGAATAGGAGAAAATAGGAGAAGCTTGATGTCTTTGAAGCTTTAAGGCACAGAGGAAAGGTCTTATTTTTGGGCTACAAAGCAGGAGGAACTCTGCTTGAGGAAGTTGTGAGTATTTCCCTAAATATAACCAGACACTGCTCCCAATTGATTAAAGGTTTAATGATATGTGAGGAAGGGAAGGAAGGGAGAAGAAATAAGGATTAATAAGGTCAGGGAAGCCCTCAAACTGCTATGTCCAAGCAGCCCCTCCCCCCAAAGGGGACAGATAACTTGTATTAGCTGATCTGCTCTCTAAGCCTATAAATAATCTTCTCTTATATCTAAATAATGAAATAGAGATAACTGTGATGTTGATTGAATGTCAAATCAAAGTAAAGTAGGTTGGCAGCTAGGAACTAAAATGGCTTTGTTCAGATTCAAGCCTCTAGCCCCCCAAGAGCAACCAGGACCTAGGACACAGCAAACAGAGTGACCTGCTTACTCCAAACCCAGGACCCAATTGCCTTTAACTGCCCCCTCTCTCAGAGTTCTCAGGGGCCCTATGGAATTCTGAGCTGTGGCCTGACCCCCTCTCTTACAGCTGGAATTCCATTCTGCAATCTCAATCCCACAGAATTACATGTTTCAAAGTAACTAAGAAAATTAATTTATATAGACACAGTGTAATAAGACCAAAATAGTACAATAATGACCATCAATATTAACTAATACATGCTTTCTTATATCCTAGTAACCACTCTTAATTTAATCAGCATATTTCATTTTGGATCCCAGATGTTTCACATAGTTGTCTGGTATGTAGTCATCTGGTCTCTGATTCCATCTTGTCTTGAACATTCAGAATAGGTCATTTCTTAGGTCAACACTAGGGAGCTTCTCTTCAGTACATTTGCTTCTTTGCTTACATATTACTTGTAGAGGGTCTTAGATGTACCTGCTAAAATCCTTTATAAAACATCTCCATTTAGTTTAGTATATCTTCTTAAACTTTAAATCACTAAAAATTAGTTTATATGGTAAAAATTAGCTCAGACCTTGGGGTTCTGTTCTTATTAATAAGAGAGCTATAAGAAGCATATCAAGATAGGAACGCAGTTCACTTGCTTAGTGGGTGAAAGAAAAAAAACAATTGAGGATACAGAGGTCTGAACTTCTGAACATTTCAACTTATTAAGCAATGCATGGCATTTGCCTATCAAATTGGGAACAGACTTAGCACTGGACCCCAAATATAGGGAAGACACATACTTTAAATATCTATTATGGCCAATTAAATTAGATACAACACTAGATAATCAGATTTCTAATTGGATGAAAGATAAGTACTTTAGAAATTGGGAGGCATAATGGGGAATATAAGCCCTCATTGATTTGTATTGTTATCCTACTTGTTTATAGGTATTGGTAGATATTGGTAGGCTATTAGGTTAAGGGAATTAAGGTTGTTGGCTGTTGGAGGAAAATGGCTGATCTTAGCACTTGAAAGAAATCTGCTGGAGACTGAATTTACAAAAAAACCCATTTATTATAACTATAGAGATTAAGGGAAAGGAAAAGAAACAGACAGGTAGAAATAATATTGCTTATTGATATATGTACCCTAAATCTAATATCTCTCTATATAAACCTGATCCCAAATCTGTCTCACAAGAGACTTTTTCTTCCTTGAGTCAAGGCTAACTTAAATTCCTAGCTGCCTATACCCCTAATGATATCTTACTAAAATGATCTAATTAAATTTTATAAGTAATTCCTTTGTTATATATTTCTTCAAAGAATTTTTGTAATTCCCTTAAATTCTCCAGCCACAGAAATTTTACTATGAGTAAGCTAAAGATGTTGCTTTCTTCTGCCACCTTCTGGTCATGCTACTCCCTTGCAAAATGTCACAAGGAACAGCTAAGACACTTCCTCCAATGGATGATCTGTTCACCAAATCTTCGAATATCACAGTGTTTTCCTAAGTAAATCTCTACCAAATTCCTCAAGGATGATCTGAGGAAAACCAAAACCAAACAACCTCTGAGTCTCTGTCCCAGAAATGTGTCATTATTTCCAAATGCCTTCTCTAAGGCACTCTTGAAATTCTCTTCCTCTGACCTACTCAGAATTTCATGGCAATCTTAAAGTAACCTTTAGAAAATCTCACATCACTTCATAAACCCTATATCTGGCTACAATCTATTCTTAATTAGGCTAGTTAACAAATAACTCATTACAGAGGAGGAATATGAACAGGTAAAATTTCCTGAAATCTGAAAAAAGAAGCATTCTACTCTCCCCAATTGTCTGTGAACAATCAATGAAACATGGGAATAATGACTGATTGATCATTATGGTGACAGTTTTCAGATAAGATTTTCAGATAAGATGTATGGGTTGTTTGAGATGTAAAAATGCGAGAAAAAAAGAAACTACATCCTTGTAAAGAGCATCTAAGTGGCAGAGAGAGATGGTTCAGTTTCATAGCCATGCAGACTTAGGTTCAAACAATGGAATAAAATTTTCTCCTAATTTCCAGAGCCAAATAAAATTTTCTCACAAGACAAAAATTGGGTTAGATCCACAATTACATAGCAACTAAGCTAGCTATAGAATTGAATCACAAAATGGTGTTAGTGTATTTAACTTTATTCCCACAATTAATCATTCGCTTTTCTAATTTCTTTGATTCCCTCATTTTTTCACTTGAAATGTTAGAGAATTTGTTTTACCACCCATTACTTTTTAAAAAATCATTGACTAAACCTTGGATTTGATATAAACACTGCCAACCACAGGCTAAAGGAAGAATCTTAAATCTGTGATGATCTGAGTTGTAAAATGAGCCTTTCTGGTTAAAGATTTAATGTTTACCAAAGTAGATATACTGGCACTGACTCCATTATCATTTAACTGTCTGAGATGTAGTCAACAAATTGTTTTGTTGATTCATTTAACATTCTTCAATTCAATTCAAATACTAACTAGAAAAAACAACAATAAAACCCAGGATATTTTAAAATACCTCTCAAAACCTTTTAAATCACAAATATAATTTTCATTGCTTTCTAAACTTTTTTAAGTTCAATTAATTTTCCACTTGAATTTATTTAGAATTTCAACTAATTCAATTACCCCCTTAGGAAGAGTCAAAACTGATAAAGATCCAATCCTTTGAAATTAACACCATTTAAGAACTACCAAAAAGTTCATTTTGAAGAACAAAAGATCAAGAATATAAATGGAAATAATTTAAAAAAATTTGAAGGATGGGGGTCTAGCATTACCAGATCTTAAACTTACTATAAAGCAATGGTCATCAAACAATATGGTACTGGCTAAGAGAGAGAAGGATGGATCAATGTAATAGACTAGGGCAGTGATGGGCAAATTTTTTAAAGAGGGGGCTAAAGGAAAGGAAATGCTCATCTGTCAGTCTGTGTCTAAGGCAACTCTTTCGAAGTTTCACTGTATTGTATCCTACTCATTGTATTCATCAGATTAGGAATAATGTTGCGCACTAGATAGAATATTTCTTGGTCTCTCCCCCCCACCCCTGCATCTGGCCCGCTGGCCATAATTTGCCCATCACTGGACTAGGGGTAAATAACCTCAGCAAGGTAGTGTTTGATATACCCAAAGAACTCAGCTTTTGGGAGAAAAACTCACTACTTGACAAACACTGCTAGGAAGATGTGAAAACATTATGGGAAAAATTAGGTCTAGATGAATATCTCACACTCTATATCAAAATAAATTCAAAATGGGTATATGACTTAAATATAAAGAATGAAATCCCAAAGGAATTAGGTGAACATAGAATTGATTACCTGTCAGATCTGTGGGAAAGGAAGGAATTAAAGACCAAGCAAGAGATAGAGAACATTACAAAATGTAAAATGAATGATTTTTGATTACAACAGATAAAAAAGTTTTTGTACAAACAAAACCAATGCTACCAAAATTAGAAGGAAAGCAATTAACTGGGAAAATTTTATAACAAAACTCTCTGACACAGGTTTAATTTCTCAAATATATAAGAAACTAAGTCAAATTTACAAAAAATCAAGCCATTCCACAATCGACAAATGGTCAAGTGATATTAATAGACAGTTCTCAGAAGAAGAAATCTAAACTATCAATAATCACATGAAAAAGTGTTCTAAATCCCTCCTCATTAGAGACACGCAAATAAAAAGTGCTCTGAGGTACCAACTCATACCTAATAGACTGGTCAATTTGGCAACAAAGGAAAATGATAAATATTGGAGGGGATGTGACAAAATTGGTACACTAATACACAACTGATAGAGTTGTGAATTAATCCAACCATTTTGGAGGGCAATTTGGAATTTTGCACAAAGGGCTTTAAAAGACTGCCTGCCCTTAGTAACCCTAAGAGATAATAAGGAAAAATATTTGTACAAAAATATTTATAGCCAAGCTCTTTATGGTGGTAAAACAAATTGGAAAATGAGGGGGTGTCAATTGATTAGGAAATGGCTTAATAAATTGTGATATCTGATGGTGAGGAAATATTATTGTGCTGAAAGGAATAATGAACTGGAGGACCTCCAGGAACTGATGCAGAGCAAAAGGAACAGAACAAGAAGAACATTGTACACAGAAACAAACATTAAGGCACAATCGAATGTAACAGACTTTTCTACTAGCAGCAATGCAATGGCCCAGGACAATCCAGAGAAACTTATGAGAAAGAATGCTATCCACATCCAGAGAAAGAACTGTGGGAGCAGAAATTCAGAAAAAAAATCATATGACCAATCACGTGGTTCAATGAGGATACAAGTGGGTTTTTGGTGTTAAAAGATCACTTTACTGCAAATGTGAATAATATGGAAATAGGTTTTGAACAATGATACATGTATAACCCAGTAAAATTGCTTGTCAGCTGCTGGGGGATGGGGGTTGGGGAAAGAGAGGTGAGAAAAACCAAGAATTGTGTAACCATGGAAAAAATATTCTAAATAAATAAAAAATAAAAAAGAGGATAATAATAATAAAAAAATGTTCCCAGAGTACTCCTATAGAGGAATAGTACTCTCTGGCATTTCTATCACTTATTAACCATTTCTGGTTCACAGTTCATTGTTGGAAGGAGTGGTTATAGTCTTGATGGAACACAGACCATATTTATGTAAGAATGAAGAATTAAGTTCCAGAAACATGACTGTATTGCTCTGATCTCAAGGGAAGAGGGGATGGGATTTAATTTTTATGTTTAATCCCACATGTAGGCCCACAATGGAATAAACCAGGGCAGAAAATGGAAACCAAGGAAGAACTAAAGGTCCAGCTATTCTGAAATTGCCACCTTTTTGTAGGCTCATTTGATCCTATCCAAGAATACTCCACAGAATCTCAACTACAACAAAGCCAACAGACCAATATTGGTTCAGAAATTTCAAGGTAATGGTTTATTTAGAAAATCACTGAGATTTGATTAAAAATTAATTATAATAATAAATTCAGCAAAGTGCCAGGGTATAAAATAAATGCAAATAAAATGGTCAGAATTTCATTATATTACCAAAAATCTCAGCAGAGAGAGACAGAAGTAAAAATTTCATGTAAAATTAATAGAGATGTAAACAGATTTTGGGGAATCTACTGTCTTCATTCTCTATAAATATAATATATGAATAAAACTACAAAATATTTTTCATATTTGTTTTGAGTTCTCCCTTCTCATTTTTGATGCTGCTAATTGTTTTGTTTTTATTTTTATTTCAAGAACTTTTAAATTCATTTATTAATTCAGCAAGCTTTTTTCTTTGGTTATGGAAATCTCTTGTTCGATTTTTTCACATTTTTATTTTGGTCTTTACTTGAGGTTAAACCAATTATTAAAAAGTTTTCTTAGGAACCATTATGGAGTGTATAGTAGAAGTGAATCACAGGGGACAGCTGGGTAGCTCAGTGGATTGAGAATCAGGCCTAGAGATGGGAGGTCCTAGGTTCAAATCTGGCCTCAGACACTTCCCAGCTGTGTGACCCTGGGCAAGTCACTTGACCCCCATTGCCCACCCTTACCTCTCTTCCACCTATGAGCCAATACACAGAAGTTGAGGGTTTAAAAAAAAAGAGGTGAATCACAATATGAGGGGTCCTGCCACCCTAATCTTACCAGAAAGCACAATTGGCTGATACTGGAAATTTTAATTCCTTCCTTCATTTATGCATACTTCTACTTAAAACATATCGAGCCATCCTCAAGGAACTTACAATGTGAGGGAGTTGGGGGTGGACAGATACAACATACTAAAGAAGCAAGCACAGTGTGTGTGTGCGAGTGTGAGTGTGAGTGTGAGTGTGAGTGTGTGTGTGTGTGTGTGTGTGTGTGTGTGTGTGTGTGTGTAGGTAACATAAACTCCCATGGTGCACAAAAACCTAACATCTTGGAAGAAAATCTTAATGAAACTGGCTTTAGTATTACGCATAGTAGGGAGAATATTTTCCTTTGGACAGCAATTAACAACTCGCTCTAAGTATCCTGATTCTATATTGCCAAAAGCATATACATTGTTCAACCTCTTGTGTGTCCTTTTGAGACAGTTAACTGAATCATGTTGAAAAGTCATTGAGATGGTGGCTGTATAAGACATTGTGCAAAAGAGAACTTTTCAGAAAAAAGGATAGAAGAAAAAGTGGGAAGGCATAGAAGTGTCTGGAAATCAACAATCCATTGTGTGAAGTTAAAGGCTGAAGAGAAGCTTGAATCCCTTAGGAGAAAAAAATAAACTCTGTGGTACAATGAATAAACATGGACCTTGTAATTTGTTCTCTCTGAAGAGTCTGATCCCCTGGAGAGACCCTGCTGGATTCTCTCTGTTTCCAAGTGGGTTCATGAGATTTTTCATCCCCAGAATAAAACCTTCAGTTTCCTATTACCTGTTGACCCTGATGATATCTCTAGCAGCTATTTCTTGCCCTGAATCTGGAGCAAACTCCTCAGCTGAAGTCACAGTCTATGACTTTAAAGTTTTAAATATCTTCCAGGCCAGTTCAGAGGATGAGGTATGTGTTCTAATTGCCACAATAGAAAAGGGGTATCAGTGTCTCAGAAGCGGAATTTCTGGTTACTTTTATAAGAAATCTTTCTCCTTCAGGGGCTCAAAAACCCAGTAAGGACCAACACTCAAATGTCCAGGCAAAAGAAAGGTAACTGTGGAAAATATTTTTTTGCTTCTAGTTTCTCCATCTTGCCTTGACATCCAGGAGATAATAAGGATTTTATAAAGCATTACATCTGTAACCTCTGTCACTGATTGATGTATTGGTCTTTTGGTAGAGTTGAAGGGAGAGTGGGAAGAGAACACGCAAGGATAATGAGGACTTTGGCACCTTTAAGACTCTATTGGTACCTGGCATAATAATAATGAGATCCTTGGTACTTCTTAAGACTGTATTCAGGCAAAGGGACTCTGGATCCAGTCTGCAGGTAGCTACATACATGGTTCAGTGAATAGAACTCTGGACGGAAAGACTTGAGTTGAAATCCATTCTTAAGTAGTTGATAGTGGTTTTTCTTGGAGCCATGTCACTTAATCTCTGTTTGCCTGGTTCCTCTAGTATAAACTGGTGATCATAATAGTATCTTCTCAATATTATTGTGAGTATCAAATGATATTTTAAAGCAAATGTCCGATATATTATAGGTGGTATGCAAAACCAGTCATTATTATTTTATTATTAATAACAGTATTAGTATTATTTTAAATAATGAATATAATTTAAAGGTACTTTGACCATTGTCAGAGCCTCTTTGATGTATTACTTCATCTCCTCTAATATGAGGACAATAATTAATCTTGATCTAAAGTAGACAAGACAGGGAGGAGGGAAGGGACAAAGAATGCTACTTTCATGTTTTTCTTTGTGCTTTGGAGTTTGAGGAATCAATCAAACTCAGGATCAGTTTTTTTTCAATCCTCCAGCTCATGGAGACTCTCAACTCAATCAAAACCTCTGGATATCTTGGGGATGATAAGAATATAACTGGCATGGCATGGTGAGGATGGTTTCCAGAGACGTCCAAAAGTGCTCCATTTTCATAATTGGGGAAGAGCCTGCTGCTTCTGGTATGACTTCTCTCCTCTCCTTATAGATCCATCAAAAGGAGAATGCTTTTGGAAAATGACTCTTCAGTGACTGAGTTCATTCTTGCAGGTTTAACAGATCAACCAGATCTCCAGATCCCCTTATTCCTTCTCTTTTTAGGGGTCTATGTGATCACTATAGTGGGAAACCTGGGACTGATCATTTTAATCATGATGAATTCTCACCTTCACACTCCTATGTACTATTTCCTCTTCAACTTGTCTTTCATTGATCTTTGGTACTCCTCTGTCTTTACTCCCAAAATGTTGATGAATTTTATTTTAGAGAAAAATATCATCTCCTATTCAGGATGTATGGCTCAGCTCTTTTTCTTCTGTTTTTTTGTTATTTCTGAATGCCATGTGTTGACAATAATGGCTTATGATCGTTATATTGCCATCTGTAATCCATTGTTATATAATGTCATTATGTCCTATCAGGTCTGTTCATGTCTATTGGGTTGGTCTTATACAATAGGGTTTGCTGGTGCAATGGCTCACACTGGATGCATGCTGAGACTGTCCTTCTGTGATGACAATATCATAAACCATTACATGTGTGATATATTGCCCCTCCTCCAGCTCTCCTGCACCAGCACCTATGCCAATGAGCTGGTGGTTTTCATTACTGTGGGCTTTAACGTCATAGTGACTAGTGTCACCATCTTCACCTCTTATGCTCTCATCCTGTCCAGTATCCTGAGCATCAGTTCCAGGGAAGGCAGGTCTAAAGCCTTTAGTACCTGCAGCTCCCACATACTTGTTGTTGCTCTTTTCTTTGGGTCAGCTTTATTCGTGTATCTTAAACCTGCTTCCTCAGAGGTTGTGGACCAGGGGAAAGTATCTTCAATCTTTTACACAAATATGGGGCCTATGCTAAACCCCCTTATTTATAGTTTGAGGAATAAAGATGTTCAAATTGCCTTAAAGAAAACCTTGAGAAAAATGTTCTCCAGAACAGGAATAGGATTTTCATAATGTGAAATAAATTTTTTTCTTTTCTTTTTGATTAATTATAATTTTCTCAGGAAGGAATCTTTACCTTAATTCATTTCTCCCTATTTCCTATTGTCCAATATTCTTGCAGAAGGACTTCCTTTGGTTTTAAACTTTCAGTGGGAAATGTGCTAAATTGAACATCAGAAATCAGAGCTTTGATTCTGGATGTTTCTTCTCTTTGAAACCGGCCAAGTGACTTAACCTTCCTGGACTCTTTCATGTGTCATCATGGTGGTAGTTGGACTCTGTGGACGATAATATCATTTATAAAGATAAATCTGTGATCTAATACTCTCTGTGAAAATGTAAATACCACATCAAAATATTTAATAAATCATATCTTATTTACGGAAATGACTCAGTCTTTGTCAATTGTTGATTGTTAGTAATTCAGTAAAATAAAGTTGAGGGTAATTTATCTGGGAGATAGCAATAAAATGTCCAAATGATGTAGCTATAGTAGAATACTCAGACTCCCCACCTCCACTCACAATCACATTTAACTGACCACGTAGAACTTTTCAGTTCTGTATTTTTGTTATTTTTCTATCAAAATTGTTATAAAATTTGAATAAGGGCACAAAGTTTAATTTGTCTCTAACTTGAAAACCCAAAGTTATTTTTTCTTTCATTTTTTCTCTGACTGAAATCTCATTGCTTCTAGGCAAAGCTACCTTTATTGGAAGGTAATACAGATGTTTTCCATTTCTCTCAATTGATGTACAATTGGCTGGTCTGGCTCAGAAGAATAAAAAAACATTCCCAATATAATGGAAATGGTAATACATTTGAAACTAGGAAAGGATGAGAAATGGACAATTAAAGATAATAGTTATGACTAAAGAAATTTTATTTTCTGAAAAAATACTAGTAGGAAAAGTTTTTATAATAGTTATTCCATGTGAGAGACTTGATCAAGATGATTTGAATTATAAAACTTTCCTATAGGAATTTTCCAAATCTGTTCCCTCAGAATGGAAAAAGCATTAAAATTTTTCTCTCCTTTAATATTTGTCAGAAGTCAATTAGAAGAATGGGAAGACGTTTGGTGCTTACGGTTTTCTATATCCTCCTCCCTTCCTACTTTTCTAATTTACTTACATGTTCCTTTTCTGCCCACTCCTTGCAGTTAACTCTAATGGCCTACTTGCACTTCAGCTATATCAATACATCTTCATCCTAATGCTTTGCACTGGGTGGACAGTATATATGGAATACACTGCTTTCTCACCCAGAACTCTTAGAATATCTAGCTTCCTTCAACGCATTTTGAGTTCCACTTTCTTCACAATACCTTTCTAAATTTCCCTCACAATTTGTTCTTTCTTCTTGTATTATGGGGTGTGTAACTGTATAGCCTGTAGTAAAGATTCAGTTCTGGTACAGTTTATTGGTTATATTCTCCTTGATATTTTCAAGTTTTTATTTATAGTATGAGGATTTGCCATTTTTGAGTCATGAATAGTAATGAACCTCTAATGTTTAAGTATAGTTAACAGGTAATATCTGTGAGGCATATTTAAAATGCTCAACTTTTAAATCTCACAGTGAAGCACTTCATAGTTTTTACCATTTCCTTTCATGATTACCTTTCATCTTTATGGATAAACCATATGTAATTTTGTATAATGATGATATAGTCCTGAATTTCCTTCTCTTTTTACAAACAAATCCATGTGACTAAGCTATTTATTCAATAGCTATGTGTGGATATATCATTGGATTAATTTATAGGTATATTTTACATGGAGGACTTTTTGGTTCCAGTATTAGAAAGCTATTGAATTAGCTCTTTCATATGTATAGTTCTTGCATAACCTCCTCCACAATGGTCTAGGATGTGTACCAAATCAAATTCTGAACAGAGAAGTAAAAATAAAGTCACAGTGAACTTTTTTCCCAGGCCAGAACAGTTTATGAATTTCAAAAGAGGTCTGTAGATATAAGGGTGGGGGCCACTCAGGAGCAGAGTTGAACAGTAGATTAAGGTGTACTGGGTTGTGGCAATGACATCAGTATCAGGAAGAAGCTCTGTGCCTAGTGATAGTAAGGGGACTGAACACAGGTCATAAAGTTCCCAGGGTACCCCTGTCTTAGAATTAGGTACAGGAATAGGTACTAGCTGGCATCTCTATCACTTATTAATCATTTTTGGTTCACAGTTTGTTGGTGGAAGGAGCAATCATAATTTTGAGGGAACAAGGACATTATCCATGTAAAAATCAAGAATGGGGTTCCAGAAACATGACAATGTTGCTCTGAACTCAAAGGAAGACTTTTAGTTCAATCTTTAACCCCACATGTAGGCCCTCAGTGGAATAAACCAGGGCAGAAAATGGAAAACAAGGGAATTGACAGTCTAGCTATTCTGAAATTGTAGCCTCTTTGCAGGTGGATTCTGATTGTGTCACAGAATATCAGTCACAACAAAGCCAACAGACTCACACTAGGTCAGAAACTGCAATTTAAAAGTTAATTTAGGGAATTTTTGAGATTCAATTAAAATTTAATTATAATAATAATTTCAACAAAATACTAGGGTATAAAGTAAATCCAAATAAAATGATCAGCATTTCTTTATATTACCAAAAATCTCAGCAATAAGAGAGAGAAAGAAAAATTCCCTTTAAAATTACTACAGATTTTATCAGATAAAGGGGGTCTATGTTCTTTCTCTTTAAATAAAACTATATGATTACAAGGATAAAGAATTTTTCACATTTGTTTTGAGCTCCCCCTTCTCATTTTTGATGCTACTACTTGTTTTGTTTTAATGGACATCAATTAACAACTTGCTCTAAGTATCCTGATTCTATATTGCCAAAAGCATACACATTGTTCAACCTCCCACATGTCCTTTTGAGACAGTTAACTGAATCATACTGAAAAGTCATTGAGATGGTGGCTGTATAAGACATTGTGCAAAAGAGAACTCAGAACAAAGGGCAGAAGAAAGTTGGAGAAGGAGTAGAAGAGCCTGAGAATCAATACTCTCTTGTGTGATATTAAAGATGGAAGAGAAGATTGAATCCCTTAGGAGAAAAAATAAGATCTTTGGTATAGTAAATAAACATGAAGTTTTAATTTGTTCTCTCTGAAGAGTCTGATCCCCTGGAGAGATCCTGCTGGATCCTCTCTGTTTCCAAGTGGGTCCATGAGATTTTCATCCCTAGAATAAAACCTTCAGTTTCCTATTACCTGTTGAACCTGATGACATCTCTAGGAGCTATTTCTTGCCCTGAAACTAGAGCAAACTCTCCAGGTAGAGTCACAGTCAGAACTTTTAATCTTATACTTCAAAATTTTTCCCAGGCCAGTTCAGAGGCTGAGGGATGTATTCTGATTGCCTCAGTAGGAAAGGGAGTATCAGTGTCTCAGGGGCAGAATTTCTGGTCACTTTTATCAGAACTATTTCTCCTTCAGGGGATCAAACCCAGTAAGGACCAACACTTAAGTGTCCAGGCATTAGAAAGGTAAGTGTGGAGAACATTTTTCACTTCTGTTTTCTCCTTCATACCTTGCCAGCCAGGAAATATGAAGATTCTATAAAGCATCATGTTTGTAACCTCTGTCACTGATTGATATATTGGTCTTTTGGTAGAGTTGAAGGGAGAGTGGGAAGAGAACTTGCAAGGATATGAGAACTTTGACACCTTTAAATTTTTTAAAACCCTTATCTTCTGTCATGGAGCCAATACTGAGTATTGGCTCCAGGGCAGAAGAGTGGTAAGGGCTAGGCAATGTGGGTTAAGTGACTTGCCCAGGGTCACACATCTAGGAAATGTCTGAGGCCAGATTTGAACCTAGGACCTCCCATCTCTAGGCCTGCCTCTCAATCCACTGAGCTAAGCAGCTGCTCCCCCTTTGGCACCTTTAAGACTCTATTGTTATTTGGTATAATGACAATGAGATCCTTTGTACTCCTTAAGACTGTATTTAGGCAAAGGGACTCTGGATACAGTTTGAAGGCAGCTACATAAGATGGCTCAGTGGATACAACTCTGGACATTCAGTCAGAAAGACGTGAGTTTAAATCCAACTTTTAGTAGTTCATAGCTGTGTTTCTTAGATCTATGTCACTTAAACTGGGTTTGTCTGGTTCCTCCATTCTAAACTGGTGATCATAATACTATCTACTTCTCAATATTATTGTATCAAAGGATATTTTAAAGCAAGAGTCTGATATATTATTGATAGTATGCAAATGCTAGCCATTATTATTTTATTATTAATAACAGTATTAGAATTATTTTAAATAATATAATTTAAAAATACTTTGACCATTGTCATTGTCAGAACCTCTTTGATGTATTATATTTCTTCTTCTCCTCTGATATGAGGACAATAATTAGTATTGATCTAAAGTAGACAAGACAGGGAGGAGGGAAAGGACAAAGAATGCTACTTTCATTTTTTTTTAATTTCTTTTTGCTTTGGAGTTTGAGGAACATCATCTCTTATTCAGCAATGGAACTCAGAAGCAGTTTTTTTTTGCAATCCTCCAGCTCATGGAGACTCTCAGCTCAATCAAAACCTCTGGATATCTTGGGGATGATAAGANATCTTGGGAATGATAAGAACATAACTGGCATGGCATGGTGAGGATGGCTTCCAGAGACTTCCAAAAGTGCTCTATTTTCATAATTGGGATAGAACCTCTTTCTTCTGGTATGATTTCTCTCCTCTCTTTATAGATCCCTCAAGAGGAGAATGGCTTTGGAAAATGATTCTTCAGGTGACTGAGTTCATTCTTGCAGGCTTAACAGATTGATTAGATCTCCAGCTTCCCCTATTCCTACTGTTTCTAGTGGTCTACCTGATCACTTTAGTGGGAAACCTGGGACTGATCATTTTAATCATACTCCTATGTACTATTTCCTTTTCAAATTGTTTTTTCATTGATTTTTGGTACTCCTCTGTCTTTACTCCCAAAATGCTGATGAATTTTATTTTAGCAAAAAATATCATCTCCTACTCAGGATGTATGGCTCAGCTCTACTTTTACTGTTTTTTTTTTGTTATTTCTGAATGCTACATGTTGACAATAATGGCTTATGATCGTTATGTTGCCATCTATAACCCATTGCTATATAATGTCACTATGTCCTATCAGGTCTGTTCATGTCCATTGGGTTGGGCTTATGTAATGGGGTTTGCTGGTGTAATGGCTCAGACTGGATTCATGCTGAAAGTGTCTTTCTGTGATGACAATGTCATAAGTCATTACATGTGTCCTGCGTCTGCCCTCCTCCTACTCTCCTGCACCAGCACTTATGCCAATAAGCTGGTGGTTTAAATTGTTGTGGGCACTAACGTCACAGTGACTAGTGTCACCATCTTCACCTCTTATGTTCTCATCCTTTCTAGTATCCTGAACATCACTTCCAGTGAAGGCAAGTCCAAAGCCTTCAGTACCTGAAGCTCCCATATAATTGTTGTTGCTCTTTTCTTTGGATCAGCTTCATTCACATATCTCAAAACATTTTACTCACAGGCTGTTGAGCAGGGCAAAGTGTCTTCAGTCTTTTACACAAATATGGTACCTACGCTAAACCCCCTCATTTATAGCCTTAGGAATAAAGATGTTCAAATTGCTTTGAGGAACTGTGGGATCCATATTTCTGAGAGGGGTTCGAGCTGCATCACAGAATTCCATAGTGCCCCCCACAACTCTAAGGGAGGGGGCAGTTAAAGGCAGTTGGAGTCCTGGTATAAAAGTGAGGTCACCACTCTTGCAAGGATCCTGGTTCTTTGCTCTTGGCTCTGAGCAGAGGGACACTCTAGGTAGCTCAGGGGCTAAGACAATCTCTGGCAGCCAGGGCTGCTTTACTTTGTTAGACCTTCAAGCAAGTCCACAGTCTACCTTAGTTTAGCTATCTAGGTTTAGAAAGAAGAATATTTAGGGGCTTAGGTAGGAGGTCAGCTATTCAAGATACGTTTCCCCCTTTGGGGGGAGAGGCTGCCTTTTGACATAGCTGATTTAAATAGTTTTCTCTTCCTATTCCCCTTCCTATTCCATTAAACCCTTATCATCTAGGAACTGTATCTGGATACAGATAATTTGGGGAAATACTCACATCCTCCATAAGCCAAGTTCCTCTTACTAGTGGCTCTGAAGTTGATCTTAACTCCTGAGCCAGTGGGCTGCTCCTAAGACATCAAGCTTCACCTATTCTCTCCTGTGGGGAGATTATAATATAGAGAAAAATTATCATAAGGGTTTAGTCTTTACCATTATTAGCTTGGATCCTGAATTTACCTAACCAATTCCAGCCTCCATAGTTTAACTGAAAGAAACAGTAACTGATTTTAACAGCTCACTGAGTGGGGGTTGAGGAATATTCTACTCCCTCACTTTTGCTCCTCCCATCCAATCTAGTTTGCTGCTTCTCCAAAGACCTGGGATTGGGGAGACTTCATTGCCACTGACCTCTATCATCTTACAGTTTTCCTAATTCTACAGGAACACCTTGAGAAAAATGTTTTCCAGATCAGAAGCAGGATTTTCATAAAGTGATATAAATGTTTTCTTTTCTTTCTGATTAATTACAATTTTCTCAGGAAGGAAACTTTACCCAAATTCCTTTCTCTCTTTTTTCTATTGCTCAGTATTCTACCAGAAAGGACTTACTTCCTTTGGTTTAAAGATTCAGTGGGAAATGTGCTAAATTTAAAGTCAGAAATGAGAGTTTTAATCTGGATATTTTATCTCCATATTTGGGCTCTGTGGACTCTAAGGTCATTTATAAGGATAAAGCTATTTCCTGATATCCTCTGTGAAAATGTAAATACCACATAGAATTATTCAATAAATTTATATCTTAATTATGGCAAATGGCTCTGTCTTTGTCAATTGTTAATTATCAGTAATTCAGTAAAAGAAAACTTGAGGGTAATTTGCCTGGAACATAGGAATAAAATGTTCAAATGATGTAGATGTAATGTAATCCTCTGCTCCCCATTCACAAAACAAGTTTAACCTAGATCTTTTAAGTACTCTATTTTTGTTATTTTTAAATAAAATTTTAATAAAATTTGTATATGGGCACGAAGTTTATTTTGTTGCTAACTTAAAAACCCAAAGTAATTTTCTTTTACTTTTTCTCTGACTAAAATCCCATTGCATCTAGGTAAAACTGCCTTTTATTGGAAAGTGATACAGATGTTTTCTGTCTCACACAATAGATGTACAATAGGGCTGGCCTTGGCTCGAAACAATAAATAAACATTCCCTGTGTAATTGATAAGGAGATCCATTTGAAATTAGGAAGTTATAAGAAATGGACAATTAAAGATACATGTTTTCATAAAAAAAATTTTTATTTTCTGAAAAAAATGCTAGAAGGAAAGGTTCTTACAATATTTACTTTATGTAAGAGATGTGATCAAATTCATTTGAATTATAAAGCTTTCCTGAAGGAACTTTCCAAATTGTTTGAACCTCTCTAAATGGAAAAGGTATTTTAATTTTTCTGTCCTATGACAGCATTTATCCTTATGGATAACCCATTTGTAATTTCTGATAATGATAATATGGTCCTGAATTTCTCTTTCTTTTCATAATCAAATTTACATGACTATTCTATTTATTGAACAGCTACTTTGTGGATATACCATGGGATCAATTTACATGTATATTTTAAATGGAGGTCTTTTTGGTTCCATTATTAGAAAGCTATTGAGTTAGTTCTTTTATATGTTCTGTCAGGAATGATTTATTTTCTGTTATATTAACTCAATAATGTAATACATCCATTGTTATAATTTACTACTGTTCAAAGAGGTCATGTCTACTTCTTTTAAAAATTATTTCTGTAGGTTTTGATCATATGCATTTAGAATATGTCAAACTTTCTTCTTTTTGTCAAGGGAATCTTAATCTTTGTTTTTTATTGAAATTGTATGGATTTTTGTGAAGACACTTCTTAAATCTATTAAGGTCCACTTGAAAATTCTAAGAGTATGTATTATGTCTGTTATTTCATAGATATTACTTTCTTTAAATGCAATTTTCCATTCACCTTACATTTTTGACTGCCAGTAAGGCTTCTAAAGTATTTAGTCACGGTGTTCTTGATATCTTTAAACTCAATATGTCTTTCTGGGGTACACCAAGGAATTTGTAGTTATTATATCCATAGACTATACCTGGGTCATCTCTAAATTCTAGTTCAACTCTTTCACATGAATTTAAATTAATTTAAATCCAAGTTATATTTTTAGATCACGGGGAAAAAGTCATGAATATAGGAGATATTTAATGTTTCCATTGAATCCATATAACTTGATATCTTCCACATACACTGAGTGATTATACATTGTGCATTGACACTATACATTGAGCAAATGAGATATTTTGTTTTGATTTCTTTTTTTGAAACTTGGAAATGATAATTAGTTCTATTTAGGAGAGATGATAGTAAATTTAAATCTAGGAAGAACCATATTGACTTAAAACTGTTTCCCTGAAAAATGCTACATAAAAATTATTTGCTTTTGATATTATTATGTTAGTGGCATATTTTAAATAGAGCTAATTTTCTCACAGATACCAAGTATTCTTTTATCTTCAGTGGGATTATTTACTTTTTTTCTATTTGCAGCATAGAAGTCAAGAGTGCAAAACTTAGTGAAAGGATTTTGCTGCTCCTACTTTGCTTGCTTTAGTAGTCAGCATCATTAACTATCAAACATTTTTTTAAGATGGGTAGTGATAGATCCAACTTGTTCACATTTATCTTCCCTGATTTTGGTACCAGAATATAAAAGAGCTTTACTTACTCTAATAGCCCACATTTCACATTCATTATCATCATCAATCATACAATTATCATCATCATCATCATCATCATCATCACATTCTTTTTCCTTTTTCAAAATTGTCATTTTCATTATTATAGTTAGTGGAAGGAAGATGAGAGACAAGAGGGAATTTCATCATAAAAAAGGTATAAAAGATGCCACAGTAATGATTAACTAAGCCTTACCTAAAATTCTCAAAGACATAGTTCCCATTCCTGAAGCTTTGAAACATCTTTTGCAAACCATAAAGTAATATCTAAATTTGATCATTAATTGGTAACATTTAGAGTTATTTAAGATTTTCAAAGCATTGTTTATACTTCCTCTCCTGTGATCTCCCAACAGTAATTCCTGCTAACTATTTCTGATATTATCCCAACTTTCAAGAGTAGAAACAGATTTGGTGCCCCTGATCACATGGACAGTAAAATTTGAAGGTGGACTTTGAATATATATCTCTATTGCCTCTAAGTCCAGTAGTCTTTGTTTCTCTGTCTCTATTTATTAGATTTAGGTGAAGGGATGTTTCTTTTGGTCCACGTCTCAAAAAAAATTTGCCTTTATAACCTCTTATCTGGGTATATGTTAAAATGATTCTATAAATCCTGGACTTTTCATTATCATATCTTCCATTTCTGATCCAGTTTATACATATCCTTTATCTTTTACAAGATTTGATCATAGCAACTAAATAAAATTTTTATCCAAAGATGCACAGATTCAATATATCCTAAGCCCCTGCAATAGTTAGATCTAAATTAGCCTCTCTATGATCCCTTATTAATTATAATTTTATCTCATTATGATCTGAAGAATTTGCATTCATTATTTGTATTTTTATGCATTTTATAGTGTTTTTATTCCCTAATACATGGTTGATCTTTGTATATATACCATGTGTGTTGCTCAGTTCCTCGCCTCTTTCTTATTTATATTTGGTTTGATTTATCTAGTTCTGATAGGGGAGGTCCCCCACTAGCATGATTTTACTATATATTTCCTCCTTAAGCTCCTTCATTTTCTCCTATAGAAATCTAGATGTTATACCATTTGGTGCATAAATGTTTAGTATTGATATTACCTCATTGTTTATAGTACATTTTAGTAAGATGTAATTACCTTCTTTATCTTTTAATCTGATCAACTTTTACTTTCACTTTATCTAAAATCCTGACTTCTACTCCTACTTTTTTTTTTCCCTTTAGATGTTGCATAAAAATTCTGCGTCACGGGCAGCTGGGTAGCTCAGTGGAGTGAGAGTCAGGCCTAGAGACAGGAGGTCCAAGGTTCAAACCCGGCCTCAACCACTTCCCAGCTGTGTGACCCTGGGCAAGTCACTTGACCCCCATTGCCCACCCTTACCAATCTTCCACCTATGAGACAATACACCGAAGTACAAGGGTTTAAAAAAAAAAAAATCTGCGTCAACCTTTTACTTTGAATCTGTATGTGTTACCCTGCCTCAAATATGTTTCTTGTAAACAACATATACTAAATTTCTGAGTTTTAATCCACTCTGATATCCACTTCTGTTTTATGGGAGAGTTCATCCCATTCACATTCAGAGTTATGATTACTGTGTATTGCCTTCCATCTTATTTACCTTTTATGATCTTGCTCTATTCCCTCTCACTCCATTCTTTCTCATGAGTGTTTTGCTTTTTATCACCTGCCCCTCCTGTTTTCCCCTCCCTCCAATTACTTCTTCATTCCATTGTCTTATTTCCCTTCAGGAAAAGATAGAATTATATGCCCCAATGGATATACAGTTTTCCCTCGATATATTGCAGTTCACTTAGCACAGCTTCACTGTATTATGGGTTAAAAAATACATATATAATTCTGTATTGTGGAGTTTTCTCTATGTTGCGGGATTTTGAGGATGAATAACATAATGTACACAATGGAAATGCAGTACATCACTACTGTTTGCACAAATTTGCCAATGTGAGATTGTACACAGCACAGTTTTGGCTGATGGAATGAAAGGTGACCAAACACAAAGCTTTGCTCTGTATCCTGGGCTCTGATTGGCTCAGTGACTGTAGCATTGGTCTGTTTGCTCTCCCACACTGTTCCCATACATTCAGCATCTATCTTTGTCCTCTTCACATAGAAATCTGATCACTGTGCATAGTGTTGCTCTGTGGCGTGTTTTTGTGAAGTTTTTTTTTGTTTGTTTGGAAGGGTTATAAAGGCTTAAAAATATATATAATAAAATAAATATAATGCTGCTACTTCATGGATTTTCACCTATCACAAGGGTCTCTGGAACGCAACTCCGGCAATAGGTGAGGGATCACTATATTTGTTTTTCCCCCTCTGAGCCAGTTATGAGAGTTATGTTAAAGCATTGCCCATCACCACTCTTATCCTCCCCGTTTAAAATGCTTTTTCACTCCTCTTTATGTTATATAATTTACCCCATTTTGTCTCTTTCTTCCCTTTTCTCTCATTGCAATCCTCTTTTTTACCCCTTGATTTTTTTTATGTATCATATAATATACATAAATATCATACTTATCATTTCACTTCATTGCATTTACACACACATCATATCCTCATACATCATCATATACATCATATCATCATAATCAAATTACTTCTCCACCCTCTTTCAAAGTATATTATTCCTTCTATCTCCTCTACTAATAAGAGTAATTTTTGATAATTACAGATATCCTCTTTCCATGTAGAGATACACACAATTTGATCTTAATGAGTCCCTTAAATTTTCTCTTTTTTATTTCTCTTTTTTAGGCTTCTCTTGGGTCCCATGTTTGGACTTCAGATTTTGTTTTTTTAGATCTGACTTATTCCTCAGGAATGCTTTGAAATCTATCTTTTTGAATGTCCATTTTTTACTCCTAAAAGAACATACTGGATAGGTGACTTTGGGTTGTAAACCTCAATGTTTCAACTTTCTGGATATCATATTTCAGTATACCTGTCAAATCTATGGGAAAATAAAGAATTTAAGACCAAACAAGATTCTAGGTTCATCTCCTAGCTGGCTCACCAGAATGTTATGTGGGTAATTTGAGGAAAGGTGGGGTATAAGGAAATTTGAAAGGAGGATGTTGGAGACTTGCTAAATGGGTAATCTCGGTTACAGGTAGGCTGGGATTAAAGGAGATTCAGGGTATAATAGGACTGAAGTCAGGAGTATAACACAGAAGGGAAACAGAGATCTTTTGGGAGAAGAAATTAAACTAAACAGACAAACACAGCAGGCTTACAGACTGGGACTTAGACTCAAACACAAGCTGAGGGAAATAGACTAGACTGAAATTAACAAACAGGCTTTAGTTAATTTCACAGGAAGGGACCTGTTTTGAAGTAACACCTTCCTTCAAGATGGATGCCCCAGCTTCCCTCTAAGCCCAGAGTATGTTGTCTCTTTCCCTCTTCTTCCCACTTGATAACTAACAGACAAATTACACTAATAGGGCTATTGAAACAAAAGGGTTTATTTTGTTTGAAGGATGTTTGTTAGGAAGGTGGATCAAAGGAAAGCCCTATCAGTTGTCTCAGGAACGTCAGGTGGGGGAAGGGAAGTAAAGATGGAGTCTGAGTAAGGACCTGCCTTTTTAAACTCAGCTTTACAAAATGCTATGGCTATCTAAAGGTAATAAATGATGACTGTCTAACTATAACTAATGCTGTCAATTAGGTAACTCTTCACAGATTTAACTCCTCTCTAATTACTCTCCTTATTAACTCCACAAACATATAAGATAAGGGAGGGAAAGCAGGGGTGGTATTAGGAAAGGAAGATATAAAGGGTTTATCTAAATAATAATTTCTTAAGTAAATATATCAAAGCTAGGCTAAATTTTAATATTAAAGCTAGGTACTCAAAGCAGCTTGGCTCATTCACAACCTCCCTCCACGGAAGATCCAGTCAACTGCCCCTTTCTCAAGATTCCAAAAGCCTAACAGCTTTTGGAACTCAGCCAAAGCTAGAAAAAACTATATGACCCCAATTCTGTATACTACACACCTAACATAACTGATTAAAATTTTTTAGAATAAGCATCATTCACTTGTTGATAAATGGCCCGAGCCTTGGTACTGACACTTTAAGGAGTTGAAACCCAACCTATCTATAATAAATGCTCCAACTCACTAATAATTATAGAAATGCAAATTAAAGCAACTCTCAGGTTTTACCTCACACCTCTCAGATTTGTAAAGTTGACCATAAGGAAAATGACAAATATTGGAAGGGTTGTTAGGGAACAGAAATATTGGAAGGCTGTTTGTGGAGCTAAGAATTGGTCCAGATATTATGGACAGAAATGTGAAACTATATTCCCAAATCAACTAGTCTCTGATAGTACAACTAGATATATAAGCCAAAGAAGTAAGAGAAAGAGAAAAGGTACAAATAATAATAATACATGCAGAAATATTTATAGTAGCTATTCTAGTGACAAGGGATTGGAAATTGAGAACATTCTTAACAACTGGGATGTGCCTGGAGAGATTATGGTATATGAACATAATGGAATACAGTATGAAATGAAGAGAGTTTCTGATAAACCTTGGAGGACTTATATGAATTGTTATATAATGAAATGGACACAATCAAGAGAATAATTTATACTATCACATTGATATTAATAAAAAACAGTACTTCTGGATGCAATGCAGATCGATTAAGATTCAAGAAAATTGATGATAAAGAACCCTATCAACTTCTCAATAGAGACGTGATAGACTAATTTATAATATGACACAAATTTTCAGACATGGCCAGTATAGAAATTTGTTTTGCTTGATTATGCCTATTTCTTTTTGGAGTTTTTCTTTTTTGTCTGAATTGTGCAGGAAAGTGCAGAGAAGAAAATAGATGTTTTATTATTGAAAAATTTAGCTAAAACTTTAATTAAAATTTAATGAAAAATAAAGTTAGCTTTAAAAGTTCTGCCTTAGAATTTGAATAACAGTTTGTCCGTATGACAGAAACATACTGCAAATAGCATTTTAAAGATTAACAGAATATACTTTCAGATGAACTTCCATTTGTTTACCATGCTTCTATAATTAGTCTTTCCAGAAGCCCTTCTCTTTGTTTTTATTTTCCACTGCCTCTGACAGCAACATACACTGAGGCAACTTTATAATAAATCTGTGATTAACCAGTAAATTTGCTTTTGAGTTCCATATGTCAAATGCTTTCATCATTTCTATACACAAAATTATGAGTTTGTGACAAAAGTTTTTACTTTATTGCATTTTTTCCTGAGAAATTCAACTGAAGTTAGTCCTAAAATTGACAATCATTAAAATAAAAAGAAATTCTTTAGAAAACAAACACTTTCCTATATAAGGATTGGGGATAGGAGGAAAGTTATTTTCTTAATTTCAATTTTTCCTGTTAGTGCTGAGGATAAAAATATACACACACAACCACATATACACAGTTCAGTTTCTTGCAGTCAGCAAAAACAAACTCACCTATTTGGTGTCACTATTCCAAAGTCTGAAAAATACAAAAAAGAAACAGTACTGATGTTGGGAAGGAATAAGAGCCCAATTTAATTCCTTCCACTTTTGAAACATACATGCTGATTAGTATAGAAAAGCATTTTTCTCCAAGACAGAATTTTTATCTCACCTTCTTTTCAAGCCCTTACCTTCTGTCTTACAATTGTTTCAAGTATTAGCTCCAAGACAAAAGAACAGTAAGACCTAGGCTACTGATGTTAAGTGACTTGCCCAAAGTTACACAGGTAGGAAGTCTGAGGCCAGATTTTACCTATGCCAATTTAAAGGTGATAGGTTTAGACTTCTGGTGATGGAGTCAAGATGGAGCAGTAAACTACAGCAGCTCCATGTCACCATGAGAATCTACTGTGACCAAGATTAAAATATTGCCACAAAACGAATACAGGAGTGAAAGAACTAACAAGGAGACAGAGTGAAACAACTATCAAGAAAAGAAAAAACCCAAAAGGTAGGCAAAGAACATCTGGGGCACTGGGGTAAGAGGAGAGCAGAGCCAGCAAAAGGATGTAGCAAGAAGGGAAGAGCAAGCCAAGAGCAACTCCCACATCCCTACCCCACATCTGCTGTCCTAGGTTTGAAACCTAATTAGAAGCCAACATTTAGACCCCGAGATCCTGCCTGGGCAAATAGTGGTCCAAGCTAAAACACATCCCTTGAAATTTCAAATTTGTGGAGAAGTCTGAAGTCCCAGCCCAGAGCAGTCTGGGTTGAAGTGGACTGATCTGTGCGGGCCCAGAGTGAAGTCAGGAATCCCAGTCTGGGCTTGGGATGAGAATATGGTTCACACTTTGGGGTGAACACACAGTTCACAGGCCTCTTCCCCCATGTTTTTGCCCAAAACTAAGGATGGAGCTCCAGGACAGGGAAATCAAGGGTGTGTCTGATTGGATCAAGTACACAGTGACACCAAAAATTTGAGCCTCAGCCTGAGGCTAGAATTTGATCAGTCCCTGACCTGATCAAGTTCAGAGTGAGATCAAAAGCTTATGCCCAAACCTGAACCAAGTCCTTAAGCCATCAACATCTCAAGGGTCAATTGAATCAGCAGGGAAAGGGGACTCTCAGAGCTCTCAGCCCTTAGACCATCATATCAACCTCCAAGAACTGAAACTGATAAAAACCCAGAAAAAATAGCATCAAGGAAGGACTGAAGTTCAAGAGGGTACCCCAACTCCCCAGAAAACAGAGCCTACCTATAATTATACAGGAAAAATGAGCAAACAACTGAAAAAAGCAACTAGCTCTAAAGAATTTTTATAAGGGTGATAGGTTCTTTGGCATTTTGAACTGCTTCTTTGGTTCTGGTTAAATCTTTATGTACCAAGATGTCCTCTATGATTAGGATCCATCTATCTAAATCTGATGAATGGTTTTCAGATTTGGAACTCCAAGTAAAGTTTACAAAGTTAAAATCAAGCCCTTTTTAAAAAAGTTCAAGGCCCTCCATTATCTGATGAAATGCTATTTTTTAAATAGACTTGTTTCCTAGTTCTTCCCTACTGGCATCATGCATGAATGAAATAGAATGTTATTGTGCCACAAGAAGTAATGAAATGGGCAGTTTCAGGGGAAATTATTAAGATCCTTATGAAATGATATAAAAGAAAGTGAGCAGAATTAGTAAACTTATTTACACAGTTATAACTGACCACAGAACAAAATAACTTTGAAAGACTTTAGAACTCTGATTAATACAGTAATAAACTACAGGTCCAAGAGAATGAAGATGAAACATTCCACTCACTTTCTGATCAAGAGGTCAATTAAAATGCAGGAAGAGATTTTTCATTTTCATTTTTGGACGTAACTAATATGGGTATAGATTTGTAGGATTGTGTAAATGTGTATTAAGAGAATTATTTTTTAAATAAAATAATTTTAAAAGGAATAGGTAAGAATTTAGTATAAGTAAGTAAACAGGAATCACTTATTAAGTTCTTACTATGTGTCAGGCACTGTGCTAAGCATTGGTATTACAAATATACCAGAAAGGAGAAATAGTCCCTGCCCTTCAGGAGCTTATGCTAAAATGGAAAAAGATAATACCTAAAAAGAGAGCTGAAAAGGCATGGGGGAGAGGAAATGAAAATGGTGGAAGGAGAAGGTCTAGTGTTGAAGACTAGAAAGTCAGAAGTAGAGGTAGGAGGGGCATGAAGATTGGTTGGCCTAGACTCCTTCTCAAAATGGAGTCCTTGGGAGGAACTCATGAATGAGAGAAGGGCCCTAGCATGGCTGAAGGATGTTTCAGAGTGAGAAACTTGAAGAAGACAATGGATACTCCAGGATGTTAAAGAAAAAAAGGGATATAAACCCTGGTGCTGTCTATTTGGGGTGACAGACTCTACATTCCGAGCCTGCCAAGCTGGCTTAAGATCCTCAGATGTTAGATGGATCTAGGCTAAGTGAGAGATGAGGTTGCCTGAAAGATCACCAAATGTGCTAGTAATCCCGGGGTTTATAAAGTTCAGCTTAGCCAAGCCTACGCCTCTTTAACAGTGCCCAAGACAAAGTATTAAGTGAGGTGTTGCATGATGATCAACCACTCCTCTAGCTCCTTGGCTTGAGGTTGGGTTTGATGATAAAGGGTTGATTCAGCTTGGTATTGATTTATTAAATGGATAATGCTAATAATCTGACTGCGGTATGATAAATCCCTTTCCCTATAGTTGTAGATGTCACTACTCAGGAAAGGAGCACAAATCTTTAGCCGGATTAAACTTTAACAGGATTTATTGCTTATCTTAAGGGTTAGGAACAAGGAATCAGGCTAGAGGTTTGGGGATGCTATACTATGGCTAATTAAGTTAAGGTAATCTAAATCTATAAGTAATAGGTTGATGTCAGGCTGGAGATTCTTCTCCCTCACACAGTCCCCAGTTTCACCAAGCCGTAGTGCAAACCAAAGGACAGAGAAGGAGAATGATGTTCTTCTTAGCAGCTTGATGTTATTCTCTCTCAGCCTTATTAGTATCGGGAGCAGTGAACTTCCTATGGCACTCAGGTATAGATGCTGGATTTGCAGGTCTACGGCCTACCTTCCCATATACCACCCTCCTCCCAGAATTCCCTTCTCCAATTGAGACCCTGGGTGGTGCAGTCCAAGGGTATTTATTTATAGAGGTGGTCCCAACTGTCTCTTGGCCCTGGCTCATGCCACCTGGGTAAATTCTAAGTTCTTTAACTGAAGATCCTGTCACTCAAGCTGTTTTCCATCTTGTCCCAGAAGTTCCTTATCACAAGGGTAAGGAGGTCTGAGGTGCTGAGGCAGCTGAGGCAGCTGGGGCATGATTGTAAAGCTCAGCAAATTAGCAGAAGAGGCAGGATAGAAATGAAAATGGTGGGAAGGGCATTTAAGTAACAGGATACAGCATGAGCAGATATAGAGGTGGGAAAATTCAGGGTATGTTGGTCCACTCTTAGTGTTATATGGCATACTTGTAGGGAAGTACTGTGAAATGAGGCTAGAAAAATTGGGTAGTATCAGATTGTGTAGAACTTTGAGGCAGTGTTTGAACTCTACCCCTAAGAAGTCATTAAAAGACTGAGCAGTTCAATGACAAGGCTAGATTGATCCATAAGCAGAAAGAGTGTCTTGCAGGACAATCGAAGAGAAAAGGGAAAGAAGGGAAGGAAGGATGGAAAGAAGGAACCAAGGAAAGAAGGAAGCAAGGAAGGAAGAACAAATCTACTTAGGAAGCTATCACAATAGTTCAAGTTAATGATAATGAAGTACTATATAGTAGGGTAGTGAGAGGAGGAATAGAGTAGGAATAGAATTGTTTTGATGATGGAACTAAGACTGAAGTAACTTTCAACTTTGATGCCAAAGACAGAGTTAGGCAGATATGCATGAAGTTTCTGAGGACATAATAGGATTCCCCACAAGAAATTACTTGGAAAGGTCATTTTGAATATTTACATTTAGCAATCAATGATGCTTATTTCTGACTTAATACTTGTTTATTCCTTATAGATCCCAATCCTTTGGGATCTTTCCTAAAGATTTTAATTGCTTTATCATTAATTGTGTCTTCTACCAAGAATCTAGTCTCAGGAGATGTGTCATCCTGTGGGAATCAAAGCCTATGTATTTCTATTCCCCACTTCAATACATTAAAATAACTAGGATCTCATTCTTTCCCCATCATGTCCTAGGAAGAAAATGTCTTCAGGAAAAGCAACCTGAGTTTCTTGAAAGGTCAGAGAAAAATCCAGATTTTTCTTGGGGGGTGTAGATGAGGGACTTGCTTTGTTTTAAATGTTCCAAATAATCTAGAATTGTTGAATTTACATATTATTCCAAAATCTTCTAGAAGAAAAGAAGGTGCTGCCATTTTTGCTTATACATAAAAAGCGACTACTATTAACAGCAAATTCTGAAAGGAAAGCTGCCTGACTCCTCTAAAATTGCTTGTCTAGCAAATGGTAAATATGAATCTTCCTTTTTCTTTTCTCATTTTTAATAGCTGTTTTCTAGTTCCCTGGATCTATTTAATAAGGTTTTGGGACTCTCAGAAGTCCTCTGAGGGTTATAGATATATAACCTTACAATGCCTTAAACCACTACAGTTATCAATGACATTTGTAAGCATGGGAGACAGATATTCAATAAAATTGTTAGTCTAGTAATTAAGTCCCAGAAGATGTACTACTAGAAAATTTTCTTCCTTTGAAGCTCCATGAATGATTTTTCCAATTCCAGTTGTAGAGAGAGTGAAGGGCAAAATCTGAAACAATTAAGAAAACAAAGGTTCAAGCTCCTAAGCACATTGGTTTATTAAACGATGCATGCCAATTGCATAACAAATTAAGATGAGGTCTTCTCAGCTTTGTCACTAGACTCCAAACACAGAGGGAGACAGATTTTTATGCTATGAAAGAAGACAAATAAGATATAAAGCAAAATGCAAGATTAGGTAATTTGATTCTAATTGGAGGAAAGTTTAGGGACTATGTGATTTGGAAGGGGAATAATGAACAAATGCAATTCTTTGAAATCTGAAAAAGGTCTCATTTCCCAAGTGTCTATATTCAATTGAAAGAATAAAGAAACAGTAACTGATTGACCAATATGGGGTCATTCTTCAGAAAAGGCATACGGGTTGTTTGAAAAGTATAATTGTGAGAAAACTTGGATCAATCTTTGGATCTGACTGGGTTTCTGGTCAAAATAACCCAAGTTCTTAGTTAAGGGTCTCTAAGTAAAAGGAAGAGGTGGTCCAGATTCCCAGCCATGCAGAGCTAGGTTCAAATAATGCAATAAAGTTTTCTCACAATTTCTATAATTGAATAAAGTTTTTTCACAAGACAGAAACCAGACTAAATCATAATTGAAAAGAAAGAGAACTGAGCTAGATCTATAATTGAGTCACAAGCTGGAGTCAATGTGGTTCACTAAATTTCTACAATTCTCTCAATTCCTCTCCTTTGATTATTGGGAGAGGGTGTCAGCTCCATCCTCTCTGCATCAGTAAGCCAAATCTATTTTTTCATATCTCCATAATCAGAATTACATAAGTTAGACTACAGATCAAACTATTTGAGGATTCACAATGTCATAATTCTGAGAGGAAAGATTTACATGTTATCAAGATAACTTAGAAAATTCAGCAAACACAAACACCATGGAACAAAAAGTCTGATCATCAATATTAAATAATATCAAGTCTCCTTGTATCTTAGTGACTTAATCCCAGTGTGCATTTAACCATTTAATTTTGTCTTGAGTCCTAGATATCCCATGTAGTCATCTGGACCTTGGAAATATATTTTCTTAGACCTTCTGGAATAGGCCTCATTCTCAAGACAGCTCTGAAGAGGATACCTGGATAAATCTATTAAAATCTGCCAGTAACAATACTTAATGCAATTTAGTATGATCTATTACTCAATCTACTACATTTGGTTTTCCATTAACTAGTTCATGTTGTGGAGACTAGCTCAAGCATTATGGTTTTGATCCTATTAACAACAGAGCTTTCAGAATATATAAGTAGGAAACCGTAATTCATCTGAAACTTCAGAGATGTTTAGTTTTTATATTTCCTGATGCTCCTTTCTTTACCTAAAAACCTGTACCTGATAGGAGAACTTAAGGAAATTCATGAGGGTTTAACCTGTAAAATGAACTTTTCTGTTTTTTGAAATTATTAGATTCTTTAAAGTGGGAAATTAATTTCATTTTCCTTACAGTTATTAATGCATTTTATATCTAAAAATATTTAATGCTATTGTGGGAACTTACTAAAACCTACCCAAAACCTGAATTTCTCTATTGGATACATTTTGAAATCAATCATATACATATAAGCCTTTATTGCATCTTTGCATTACAGAAGTTCTTAGGAAAAGTAATCTAATTCTATTGCTTTCTCAAAGTTTACAATTCCATTTAATTAGAAAACTTTTACATTATATCTTTACCTTATTACTTTGTTTAATTCTTCCTTTGGGAGAATATCATCCCTATGTTATAACTTGACCACAAATACAGATTAAAATTATATTATTTTTTATACTTGTGCCCTATTATAGTAACTCAGATATTACAGTATCAATCTAATAATTAAGAAATTTAGTATTTTACTTCCAATCTTCTACTGCTCACCTGCCTTGAGTATAGAAATTTGCTATGAAAGGAAAAGGAGGAACATAGTTATAATAATGTCAAGATGTCCCCACAAAGGCACAAACTAACTTGACACATACATAATCAGTGAAAAACTCTAACTCTATTTGATTCCAGGCTTGCAACATATCTGAAAACTGATCATGTTATTTATCAGGTGGGGAAATTTACTTTTTGGAAAGGAAATAGTATAATGGGAAAAGTGAGTCAAGAGCATCCTATCTTAGTCCATGTCAAGGTCATCCCCTCATTTTTTCCCAAGTATAGACATCCATCTCTAGAAGTTCTCAAACTGTAACATATGCCATTTTCTACCACTGGCTTCATGACAATTCAGACAAGCATCCCTGTAAGCAAAACTGAAAACAAGATAGCAAAATTTTACTACTAATGGACAGTGTAGGACTCAAATATTATTAATTTTCTCTTTTTTCCTAAGAGTTACATTTCATTTACCCTTTACTTAACAAATTAAAAATAACCACATTCTGGGGTTTCAGACCTATAACAAATATCTGATAGGTAATTCATATTAATATAATGAAGTTACATCTTTAAATCATCCTATTTTTCTTGGTCAATTTTTTTTTTTCAATAAGTTCTGACTTTTTGGGATTATATTTGAAGTTTTCTTGGTAAATATACTGGAATGGCTTGCTATTTTCTTCTCTAGATCATTTTACAGATGAGGAAACAGAAGAAAATTGGGTTAAGTGACATAGTTGGTAAATGTTTAGGGCCATTTTAAAAATTAAGTCCTCTTAGTTTCAGGCCCAACACTCTAGCCACTGCATGACCTAGATGCCCCATGTCACCACATATATCTTAGTAAATTTATTTTGCAATGTGAAATCAGTAGGGCTAATAAGATCTTATCCTTCCGGAATATAAAATCTCAAGGGACCCCACAGATAAGGCTATCTTAAAGGATCTCTACAACTTTTACCCCAAATTGCAAATTAATATTACCTCTTTTAGAAGAAAATATGTTTCTATTTTACAATATAAGAAAAACAAAAATAACATACATAATATCATGTATTTAAATCATGAAACAAAATTTATTACCAATAAGATGACAACAGTTCAACTGAATGCATTTTCAAATTTCCTTACATACAAAGTACTCATTTTATCACTTTTGGCATTCTATACCAATCACATCTAACATCCAATGTAGAATGATCAATATGGAATAATCATATCCAATTAAAGAAGTAGCAATAATAATAAGTCAACATTTTAATAGTTCTTATACTATGCCAGACACTGTCTGAAGCATTTCATAATCTTTATATCATTTGATCCTCACAATAACCCTGGGAGGCAGATACCTTTATTATTTTCTTCTTTACAGATCAGGAAACTGAGGTAAACAGCGATAAGGTAACTTGCTTAAGATCACAAAGCTAATACATTTCTGAGACTAGAGTATAACTCAGGTTTCCCTTCATTTTCCTGTTTTTTTTTTAATTTGATGCCACAATTAAAACAAGAACACATTTCACTGCCTTGTAATTTAGTTTCAAGATAAGTGTCAACTAAAAGAAATCTAGATTTAGAACCACAAAATTAAAATTTCAGTTTCCAGCATTATTAGGCACCTGTGATTTAAAATTTAGAGCCCAGAGTTAAGAATTAGCTCATTTTCAAAGGTTCCTACGGTACTTTCATCTTCCCATATCTTTTTCTTTATTTCCCTTTAAATCACCTCCAAAAGCAAATCAATCTTTTCCCAGAGGTTTTTCAGTTTTAATTCTGTGCTAAAGATAGGGAGAGATTCCTATTCTCTTTGTTTGGAGCCCATGAGATTCCAAACCATGCCCCTGGAATGGTTTTTCAGGAGAAGAGTACAGTATATCTTAATCATATCCCAAACTACTTAAACAACTAATTTTATTCCATAGAATTTTCCTTTGCAATTCAGCACAAAATTTTATACACCTATGGTTTCTAAGAGTTTAAAAATCCATTCTTTTTTTCTATTTTTCTTTAGTTTTCTAGTTTTGCTTTGTCATGAGAGGATATGATATAATTTGCAGTGACTTTGCAAGAAAGTATTCTTTGTATCAATGTAACCCCTAAGTTCTATCCATCCAGCCAGGACCTCAATAAAAGCAACCCTTGGTTTGAGCCACTTTTTTTGGGTCAATATCTATTCACATTCATAATTAACGAACTTTCCCATAATTAATGAGCTTTCATTATTGCTGCTTCTTTTTTTTTTACTAGACCAGCTAAAAGACAAATTACCTCAAAGCAAAATATATTTAATTAAAAAGGCATTACAAAATAAATGACAATATGGATCTCTCATGCTCAGAGGAATGCATTCTCCTACAAATGATCACATCAAGAAATGGGGACGAAATCTCATATGAATACCTGTGTGACAACAGAATACATTTTATGGATCAGATGCATGAGGAACATGTGTGGTTAAAGTATGTGGGTTTTTAGGATGATTCACATTTCTACTTTTTTCAGAGTAACTGAAGTCTGCTGTTGATTTCATCAAAGACTCTATGTTCTCTTCTCCATTGAGTTGGATTTCTTTCCTGCTACATTCTATTTGCTACTATTTTCTCTGCTGTGCACCTCAAATGAGCTTCTCTTTGCAGCTCTTTTCTGGTAGTTTCCATTGAGCTGCTTTCTTCTTAGTATCACTGTCTGCTCTCTGCTTCCTCTGATGGATAGTAGCAACTAGGCAGCCTCTCTTCTGTAGAAAGATTTCTGTTAGCTATAATTCTAGAATTATTTACAGTCACCCACAACCAGCCAACCAGTAAAAGTCAGCAAGTCCTTAGGTCTAAAATCTCTGTCTTTTGAATTCTTTTTCTTTTGCTCCCTTTTGAGGGTTCTTTCATTTAAGCTCTTATCTGACACATTCCATCATTATCTTTGGGTTGGGATTGCCAACACCAGAACTGTTGTTTTCCAAGGCCACTGGCTATAGAAAAAAAAATTCAGTGTGGTGTGTTATTATTTCTCAGGGTAAAATATGTCAAAGATTGGAGTTATGGATTTTAATGAAGCAAGCCAAGTCCTTAAAGGACAGGGAGGGAAAAGAAGCCATATCTGGAAGTTTTCTATATATGGAAGGGGAAGGACAAGTCCTATTTATTTATGTAGAGCTAGAATCTGGTGATATAAAGTACTAATTTGAGGTATTAGATGTAGGGACTTGTTTCTGCATCAACAGTAAGGGGTCAGTACCATGATGAGACAATCTAAGAAGGGCCCATAATCCAGGTTGAAGTCCTTGGTTGGAAGCTTTGATATTAGGTTAGAAAGAAGGTATAACTTTCATGCAGATTTCACACTTTTTAATACTTAACTTTGCAATTTGTTTTATTTTTATAGCTACATAAAGTCATTTTTAATAAGAATTGTTTCATTTATTGTATTTATATCCCCAGAAACCTTGGAAGATAGAAGGCACTGAATGCTAGTTGATTAAATGATTTTTGAGATAATAGCAACTTCCAGCTTCTTCTAACTCCTTCCAGGTTTAGCAGTCCATACAAATTGAATAATAATGTTGCTAATGACAATGTATTTTTTAAAGCTCATATTTCTATAATTCTTCATGTTTAAAAAATGTTTCCCTTGCAATTTCCTCCTCACAGATAGGCATTTCTTATGCATTCTCTCACCTTGATTACTGGAATAATTCCCTTATGGAAATGGTTTGATCTTTTTTATATAAAAGGAAATGCATATTATGTTCAGAGACCTGGTAAGGTCTGAGTACTGAGGTTCCAGAGACTCACACCCAATACTCAGGCATCATGGTGACTCCATTTAGCAAATAAAGTTTCATATAATCCCCTTCTTCTCTCCCTTCCCATTTTTGGCTGCTTTAGTTTGTATAATATGGAACTTTTACCATCACTCTGTCTACTCTTTCATGTAGGAAAAGCCCAGAACAGTTCTTTCAGAGGAAGCTACCCTTACTTTGTAATGTAGCCAGAACTGTAACTTTAGAATATAAGACCCCTGAAGGCAGGAGCTATTTTTCATTTACTTTGTGTTTCCAGTGGCTAACATAGTGCTTTACATGTAGCAGGCACACAAGAAATGTTGGATAGATTGGACTGAATTGGACACAGGCACTGAGACTTTTAACTTATTATTCTGTCTCACTTATTTCCATAGACTAGATTGAGTTCTAAGAGGAAGTATCCTGTTTTTCCCTTAAGGACTGAGGTCAGGAGATACCTAAATTATGTCCAAATCCATGCTCTATGCAACCATTCATTCACAGTAGCTAGATTGTCCACTAGGTGCTATGGAAGAGATAAAAAGGGAAAAGGAGATATAGGTCCCTTCCTAGTGAGCTTCTTCCATATTGGTTCCATTAGTCTATGCCCAGAAGGAGGTTTTTGATTCTATGATATCGATCAGTGTTTTGTGCGTATTTTGTTTGAAAAGTGAATTCTGGAGCTTCTAAGAAATATATTTTTAAACGCTTTCCCCTGAGATTCAAATATAGAGATGTCTTTGAGCATCTCTTTCATAGATGCTCACAGAGCAGAGTACAGTGGTATCTTGGGTGACTAATCAGCTCTGGTCCTCTTATGTGGCCTTTCCAATGTACTCAGGGAACACTGGTGGGGACAGAATATCCAGGAGTAAACAGAATGGATTGGAATCATAAAATGTTTGAGTTGGATATGATCTTAGAAGTCATCTATTCTAACTTCTGAACTCAGAGAGGAATCCAATCTACATAATTTCTACCAGGCATTTATTTAGCTTTTGTCCTAAAACTTCCACAAATGAATACATTCTCAACTTCTAAAAGCAGCATCTATATGGGCAGAAATGTACCACTTTTTTCTGCAGAGGAATCTTGCCTAGAATCTAACTCTTCTTTTCCATCTTCACAGTTTTTATCGACAGGAAAATGGCCACAGGAAACCATTCTACAGTGATGGAGTTTATCCTTGCAGGGCTCACAGATCAGCCAGAGCTTCAGCTTCCTCTTTTTCTCTTGTTTCTTGGAATCTATGTGGTTACTGTAGTGGGGAATCTGGGTATGATCTTATTAATTGCTATCAGTTCTCAACTTCACTCCCCCATGTACTATTTCCTCAGTCATTTGTCCTTCATTGATCTCTGCTACTCCACTGTCATTACCCCTAAAATGTTAGTAAACTTTGTGTCTGAGAAGAATGTCATCTCTTTTCTGGAATGCATGACCCAACTCTATTTTTTCCTAATTTTTGTCATTGCTGAAGGTTACCTCCTGACAGCAATGGCTTATGATCGTTATGTTGCCATTTGCAGTCCTTTACTTTATAATGTTCTCATGTCTCAAAGAATGTGCTCTGTAATGATGTTTGTGGTATATTCCTTGGGATTTTTTGGTGCCACGGTTCATACTAGCCGTATGGCAATGCTATCCTTTTGTGGATCTCACATTGTCAGACATTACTTCTGTGATATACTTCCCCTGTTAACCCTCTCCTGCTCAAGCACCCATATTAATGAGGTTCTTCTTTTTATTATTGGGGGAGTTAACACCTTAGCTCCAACTCTGGCTGTTCTTATCTCTTATACTTTCATCTTGTCCAGTATCCTACGAATCCGCTCTACTGAGGGCAGATCCAAAGCCTTTGGTACCTGCAGCTCCCATCTCATAGCCGTAGGAATCTTCTTTGGGTCTATCACTTTCATGTACTTCAAGCCCCCTTCTAGCAATTCAATGGAGCAAGAGAAGGTATCCTCAGTATTTTACACCACAGTGATCCCTATGTTAAACCCTCTGATTTATAGTCTGAGGAATAAAGATGTGAAGAATGCCATTAGGAAGGTTATGGGGAATTGAGACTTCTGAGTGTCAGAATTTCTCAGGAGAGAAAAAAAACAAACCCATTGGGAAGTTATTCTCAATTCGTTTCTTGGAATCATCTCTTTCCTGGAAAGCTGTTCTCTTTCTTCTGAGAGAAGCTGGGGTTCTCACCATAATTAATGAGAATGTTGTTTTCTTAACTGGTACCTTGAGGTCAGAAACCAAATAGGCCCTTTTAAGCTTAACACCTCTTACAAGGATATGTGCTTCATAAATAGTCAATAAATGCTTGTTAAAGGAATAAGCTAGAAAAATGAGTTTCCCTTCAAAAGCTTTCCTGTTCTGTAGTCATTGATAGATTTTCTCTTCTTCCCAGGGATTAAGATTAATATGCAACTCAGTCCTGATCTTTTCCAAAGTATTTAATAATTCATGGCTCTTGGTTTCTAACATGATTCCCATGTGAACCAAGGAGAAAGTTTGAAGAAGGTTTCAAGAAGATCATGGACTGACCAGGAAGAGAAGTTAACCAAAGTCTAGAAGTGGTTCTTCTGATCTATCTCTCTTCCTTTCACTCATATATTTGTATATGTACATGTGTATGTAAATGTGTATATGTGAATATGTATTATATTTTTATGTGTATATGTATATGCAGGGGTGTGCTTGAATGAGTTTAAAATGGTTAAATTTTCAGTTTGAACATTTATACCTCATAAATTAGAAAATGCATAAAATCAGAGTTTGGTTTATTGTTTTGTTGATTATATAGAAAATGTTGGTGAAAACGTTAATAATACAGATTAAACTAAAAAGTGTGTTGTGCATACATTTTTCCCCTGAGGATCTAGTTAAACATTTATGAATTGAACACTGTATGTATGTGAATATATGCCATTGATTACATAGTATTTGAGCAAATTAGTTTCACAATATTATAAGTGTAATGGACTTTAGATTTCATTTATTTCAATTCCCTTATTTTATAAATAAATATCCTGAAACTCAGAGAAGTGACTTGTTTATGGTTACAAAGATAGTAAGCTGAAGAGCTGGGCTTTATTAACACAAGCACAACAACAACAGCCAGGATTGGGTTTATAGATGGTGTCAACATTTGCAAAGTACTTGGCACATATTATCTCATTTTTAAAACAATTCTTTAAAGTAGGTTCCAGTAATGTCTCTGTTTCAGGTGTTTAAGGTAAAGAAAATGAGGCAGAGAGGGGCTAATGATGTGGCTAGGCTTATACAACTAGTTAGTGTTTAAGGCAAATTTAGAACTCAGGGCTTAATTCTATCCAGTGTATCACCTAGTCACTCAAAGCTCAGGTCTTTTGACTTCAAGTTCTTGGGGGAATTAATACTGTACCATGCTGCCTCTTGTGTGTGTGTGTGTGTGTGTGTGTATGTGTGTGTGTGTGTGAGAGAGTGTGTGTGTGTGTATGCATGCACACATAGATAAATTTAAACTACATAATATTACCTCATATGTATGCTTGTAATATATGTATATTTATGCATTTTCTTCCATATCTGTAATTTCATTGATGTGTGCAGCACCCAGTATGAAAATTCCCTCCTCCGTTTCAGATCAGTAATTTATTGATAACTTCTTGGCTTAGAGAGTTGCTAGGACTAATGCTAGTTTAAGTGATGGCCAACATCACTGGTTCTCTACCTGGATCTTTATGCACTATATAAATGTGCTCCCTCTAGATCCCTATTCTCTCCAGGCCTCAAATCCCCTCAGTTTTATTCAGTAAAGTGAATTATTAGAATATTGTATGTGAAATAATCTCAACTTATTTGTAAACACTAAATAGGTAAGAAGCATAGATCCTGATGCAGAGACAGGTATGGACCCCTTTGGGTAAGCAGAAATGGAAATGCATTGATGTACTACTAAAACGTACTTTTATACACATAAACATCAATAATATGTACACATATATGTCCACAGGCACAGATATAACATTCTTGAAATCTATTTATCATCTCCGATAATCTGATAAGGACAGCTTAGTTGATAAGAAGTAAGGACACTGAAGATCTTTTATCTCATGCTTCCAGCTCTGTCTCTGGGAGCATGGAGTTTATTATATATATTTCAAGACTCATTTCACACAAGAGAACCCCTGCCCTGAAACTTTGCAGATGTGCAGAAGTTACAAATTATGTCATATCAAAACACAAAAAATCTCATTTGACTTCAGAATAGAACAAGGCCAAGGCTGAATTTTGGCTGGCCCATTATCAAAAGGTAAGTCTGGGAATACTTTCTCAGGGACGAATAGCCCCCACTGGAGGAGGTTTTGCCTAAATTTTGTCCATTATTGACCTTGAGGTATCTAGAAACAGATTAGAGTCCAGACAGCCTTTTTCTTAATTTCTGTCTTTAGTCTTGGAGAGAAATAGTTAACCTCTTAACTGTTGTTTTGCTAGGAACTTAAAGCTTTTCAATAAGGAAAGGTGTGGATCAGAAAAGAAGTCAAAAGAGGAGTTTCAGATTTTTATCTATTTGAGACTGTTTCTCTTATTGGCTTCCCACGTAACAAAAGTGGAACTGAATATCTTTCTACCCATTCACATAGAAGCCAATTCTACAATGTCTGCAGGAATATATAGTAGCAATAATTTGAAGTCAGTCAATTGACCAGTCAATAAGCATTAATTACCACCTATAATGTACCAGGCACAATGCTAAACAATGGACATACAAAGGAAGAAGGAAAAATGTTCCTTGATCTTAAAGAATTTGCATTTTATTGGGGGAGAGAACATTTAGAAATACCTACATACATATATATATATATGATATAAGGTTATGGACTGGACTTGTAATTTATTGACATATAGATCTCCAAGATGAAGAAACTTCCTCTACCTTTGTAGATGGGCACCTTCTCTATAATTTATAATCTTAAAGAGAGAAAGAGTCTGGGGGCACAGAAAGTTTAAGTGACAACTATGGTCATAGTATGCATGACCAAGAGGAGGAACTTGGGTCCTGGTCTTCTGGTTTCAAGGCTGACTCTTCATAACTTATATGTAACCATGCAATAAATCAGTAATTTTTTGAGGAAAGATTTTAACTCCTTGGGGAATTAGGGAAAACCTCTTATAGATAGCAGTGATTGACCAAAGCTTTGTATACATGACAGTGATTGCTCCGAGCAGTGAAGAAAAAATTAGGTATTCTAAGAACTGAAAAGTAAAGAGAGGAAGCATTTCAGATATAAGGTACAGCCTATGCAATGGCTGGAGATGAGAAAAGGAGTATTGTATGTGAGGAACAGTAAAAAGGGCAATTTGGTCAGACTGTTATCAGTGTGAAGGAACAATCTGGTCTGCTTCTGTTAATGGATCAATAGACATATAATCTCAGAAACAGTATAGCATTTAGTACTGTATTATGTACTTGAGAAACAAAGCAGATATGATTTCTGCCCTTAAAGTGTTTTTAATATTGGCATTAAAAGCTCTTCATAACCTAACTTCTCTACTCTTACTTTTCAGTCTTATTACATCTTCTTACATAGTGTTACAATTCCCAGAGACCAGGATGAACTCTTTCTCAAGCCCATCCTGTTTTCATGAAACTAGATTAGGAGATTTTAGCTTTGGCACAATCCATGCTGTGTTCTCAGGTATTGCTGGCTAAAACCCAATTTTAACAGAAGGAGGTTCAGTTACTCTGATGAATACCTAATGGAGGTGTTCATATGTCAGGTTTTCTTCCCCTTCAGTAGTAGCAGAATAGGATTATGAACTGCTCCATCTTTCATCTGATTGTTCCTGGTCTTCTGCATGTAACTGAGCAGTGGTTGTGCTCTCACCTTTTTTTGCATCTACAGCTTTTGATAGATGAGACCTGGGACTGGATATGGTTGAGCCCTTCTTTTATGTTGTCCTCTGAAGTTCAAGATTACCTGTCTCACCTCAGCCATTGTTGGCAATGATTTCTGTTTTGGCATAGCTGTGGTCATGTGTAATCTTGCCTGAATTCTCAGCTTTCACAATATTTATCTATATTAATCTCTGGACATATTATTCCATCCTAAGGATAAACTCATGAGATTTTTCTCCTTTGAAATGTGTGGTATTACAGACAAAATTAAATAATTTTCTTATCTTTGTCCCTCATTTGTTTGCATATATTTATGGTAGGTGACATCTGGCTGTGCATCACTGATGTTTTTCACAGCCACTACAACTATTGCTCTTAGACCCTCTTTCAACTTTATCTGAATCAAGGGTCTTTCAGTGTCTTAGGCCTACTCTTATTTTTCCATCCCAAGCCTCCTCATGTTTTTCTACTGGAGGACACAGCTCACATCCAAAGAAAATAGCAATTTGGGACAATAGTGTCTGTCTACCACAGATACATGGCTTTAGCCTTACTCACTGATGAAATGTAATTGCTGAATTTAATTGTGAAAAATTTAGTCATTGTAGGATTGCCTCCTGAGGATGTTTTCCATTAATTCTAGCAGCCTCTTGGTTTGTCCTTCATAATCTATCTTGACTAAAGTCATATTCATGAGGTGGTACTCATTTACAAAAGATTTCTGGTTTTCCTTTGCAAGTCTTACAGTTGAAGAAGAAAGCTGCTTTCTTTACTTGTGTATAGAAAGGGATGAGTTGATCTTCGAATACCTAGGTTTCTTAACAGGATGCTTTCCTTAGTAGGTTGTAATAGTATTTTCCATAGTCCAATGTCCTTCCCAGATCATCAGGCATTCACCAACTGTAGCCTTTTCCCCTCAGTGGTTCTAGAAGGCTGTGATAAGTTAAATCATTGCCTTGAGAGGCTTTTGCCTTTTTGAGCAATTCTGCCTCTTTAAGGGGACAGATGAGTATGAAAATCATGGGAATAACTTCCTAAAGTTATTTCCTCAGGCATATCGTCATGGTCCAAATTCCCAGGTAATACTACAAAAGCTTTCTGAGTTGTCTCATTTTCCCTAACAGGAGTAGGTTTAATTTTACATTTTTCCAATCATTGCGCTTTTCTACTCTATATTTTTAAAAATGTCCTCATTCTCAAGGTCTAGGTCTACCAGTAATATTGCAAGACTTTTCTTTTCAATTGTAAAAGCAAGACAGTATCATTCAAGTACACTAGTTGCCATCTTTTCTACAGACTACTTCTCATGTGTCCATATTAATGCACAAATATTAATGCAATTAATAAATGCAAAGTGTCATAGCAACAATAGTCTTTGGATTGTTATAGTATATGCTTGCAATAAAAGAGCATGAAAACATGAATTCAGATCATGAAAATAGTACCAAATAATTACTTTTTATGTATCAACATAAAGCAATTATACATTTGCTATGTCTTTAGGTATACACACACAAAAACATACGGTTTTCAGACTTTGGGAGATCAATAAATTCAACAATTGTATGGCAATATTCTCATAATACCAGGTTAGGGTGGCTCTAAAAGAGAATGGACAAACTTCTTATATTTCAAAAAAAAGGAAAGAAAACAAACATTAAAAATTACATTAAAATATTTTCCAGCATCCAACCAGAAACAAATTATCTAGACCTCTAATGTATTCATTACCTAGCTACTCCCCTAAGATTTCCAGTACCCAACTCAAATAAATTGGTTCAAAATGCTAAAACTCCAGGTAAAACATGGGTCATTTTTTAAAAAGATCATTGTGCATTTGGAGAGAAAATAAACAGGAAACAATTGAGAATAAAAGGAAAATATTAATGTCTTTCCAGAAAAGGGGGATCCCTTATGAGATGAGTCCCTGCAGGAGCCCCCGCATATAACTAATGAGGTTCTAGGAATCTTATAAATAGCTTTATATCCCCTAGTTACATCATTGATATCTCAGATGACACCAGTGAACACTGTTTCCTTTTCTACAGTTTAAAAGGACACTGGATAAAGTCCCAATTAGAAATAATCATCTTCAAATCAAATCAGTTGCCAAAGCACTTCAGAGACTGAGTTCTATGCCTTAATTCCCATCAACACTAAAAAGGATTAGAGGGCTTTATAATAGGACCATAAAAACCTTCACAGAAGACATCTAGCTGTCAGCACTCTGTGGGTGAAGAAGCTCTAAGTGGTAATGCTGGAGGGTGAGTATTAGATTAATCTGACATTATTCTTCTTTCTAATAGAGATTCACGGAGATTTAACCCTTTGCAAAAGAAAGGACATCTTCACAGACTGTTCTAACCATCGTTAACAATGGCCTGGGGCTGACTACTGGGTGATTTAAAAAAAAAGAGAGAGATTTTGGATGGAGTGACCATAGCTCAGCCTTATAGAACTGCAGAATTTTAGAGTTGGAAGGGTACTTCAATCTAGTTAATTCCCCTCTCTAAAACCTCCCCAATATACACCCTAGTAGTGATGGCCATCTAGCTTCTCCTTGAAGACCTGTATTGAAGGAGAACCCACTACTTCTAAGGTAGTCCATTTCACTTTGGGTCACGTATAATCATTATGAATTTTATCCCCACATGAAGTTTAAATCTGCTTCTTTGCAACTTTTGTGCATTGTTCTTAGTGCTGCTCTTTGGGCACAAACTGAACAAGTTAAAGCCCCTTTTCCATATGACTGACCTTAAAAAAACACTTAGAAACATTTATCATGTTCCTTTGATTCTTCCACTCTCATAGCTAAAATTTTACAAACTATCCTTCCTCAATTATGAGAAATAGAACTGGACAAAATATCTCATATGTGGTTTGACTAAGATGTACATTCATCAACTCTTCTTTCTTAGAAGCTGTGCTTCCTTTAATTTGCCCAAGATTACACTATATTTTCTGACTACCACATTATATTGCATCCTATTGAGTGTTTAGTATACTAAGAACCCCAGATCTTTGTTAAATAAACTGTTAAGCATTCCTTCCTACTTTTATGGTTTTTAACCTGATTCTTTTAAGTGTCTTGAAGGATTTTGCATTTATCCTTAGTAAATTTAATTATATTAGATTTGCCTCATTGTCATAACCTATCATGATTTTTTTAATCATGTTTTGTTCAAAATGTTAGTGATTTCTCCAAGATTTGTCATAATCAGATTTAATATGCATACCATCTATGGTTTTATGTAAGATATAGATCAAGGTTATACATACATTTTTATCTTAATTTCAAATGTTGATCAATAAATGCTTTGCCAAAATTTAAGTACTTTATATTCATAGTTTTTTCCTGTAACTAGTTGTAGGTAAGATGGGTAAAATCTGAATTAATTGAGGAAATGAAGTTTTGAACTTCCAAGCATATCTGTTTATTAAACAATGAATCCAAATTGCATAGCAATTCAGGACCAGACCTTTTCAACTTGGCACTAGACTCCAAATACAGGGGAGACTGGTTTTTATGCATCAAAAGAAAATAATTAATAGTCTACAATATAGGATATAAGATTAGACAATTTGATGTCTAATTGGAGGAAAGATTAAGGACTTTCCAAATTGGGAAGTGGACACTGAATAGGTGGAATTCCCTGAAATCAGGAAAAGAGATGTCTCAATCCTCTTTTAAGTATCTGTCTTCAAAGAAAGAAGGAAAGAATAATTGACCAGTAGAGGGCCAGTTTTCAGATAAGACATATTGATTACTTGAGATGTAATTGTGAGAAAAATCCTTGCATCAGTCTTTGGATATGATTGGGTTTCTGGCTAACATAACCTAGGTCCTTAGTTAAGAATCTAAGCATGAGAAAGAAGTGGTCCAGCTTACCAGACCTGCCTAGGTCTAGGTTCACATAATGCAATAAAGTTATCTTACAATTCCTAGAGCTGAAAAAAGCTTTTGCATAAGGCAGAAATTGGACAAGACTAGTAACTGAATGGAAAGGAAACTGAGCTAGATCTAGAACTGAGTCTCAAGAGGGAGTCACTGTGGTTCACTCAATTCCCCCACAATTTCCATATAGGAAAAGATAGAGACAGAAAAGGGTAAAAATCAACATTATAATTTTATTCTTCTGACTGAGCACTAATTTGAAATTTGAATTAATGAAGACTTCTTTTTTCCTCTATCATATCTACAGGTTCTTTCCTCCTCTTACTCTACACTCAAAAAGAATGGAGAAAGGAAATTACTCATTAGTAACTGAGTTTATTCTCATAGGACTGACAGACCAGCCAGAGCTCCAGCTGCCACTCTTCCTCCTATTCCTGGGCATTCATGTAGTTACTGTGGTTTGGAACCTGGGCATGATCATATTGATTAAACTCAGTTCCCACCTTCACACTCCCATGTATTATTTCCTCTGCAGTTTGTCTTTCATTGATCTTTGTCAATCAACTGTCATCATTCCCAAAATGCTGGTGAACTTTTCATCAGAGAAGAATACCATCTCCTACCCTGACTGCATGGCTCAATTCTATTTTTTTGTCTTTTTTGCCATTTCTGAATGTCAAATGTTGGCTGTGATGGCATATGACCGCTATGTTGCTATATGTCGCCCCCTTCTTTATAGTCTTATTATGTCCTTTCAGATGTGCTCATGGTTGGTGGGTGGGGTGTATGCATTGGGCCTGATTGGGGCCACAGTTCACACAGGCTGCATGATTAGATTGCTCTTTTGTGAGGAAAATGCCATCAATCATTACTTTTGTGACCTCCTTCCACTCTTGAAGCTCTCTTGTTCCAGCACCTATGTCAATGAAGTGGTGGCTCTGGTCTTCAGTGCATTTAATATCCTTTTCCCAACATTGACCATTATTTGCTCTTATGTTTTCATCATTGCCAGCATTTTAAAAATTCAGTCCACTGAAGGCAGATCCAAAGCCTTCAGCACGTGCAGCTCCCATATTGCAGCAGTTGGTGTCTTCTTTGGCTCCACTGCATTCATATATCTGCAGCCATCTTCAGTCAGTTCCACGGATCAGGGAAAAGTGTCCTCTGTTTTTTACACTATCATTGTCCCTTTGCTAAACCCTCTCATCTACAGTCTGAGAAATAAAGATGTCAAAATTGCCTTTAGGAAAGAGATAGACAGAAGAAAATTCCAATGAAAGGAGAAATGTCAGATTAATGAATTTTATGGTACTAAGATGCTCTTAACTGATGTCTGTCCCAATGTATGAACAATGCACTCATTCATTCATTCCACTCTCTAAAGTGAGAGAATATATAGACCCTTTTATACATTTCCTTTATCTATTACAGAGTAGTGCTCTCTGTAAACAGTCGATATATTATTAAAGGAATTCATCAATAAATTTATATAAATGAGTTTTCTTTCAAAGCCCATTCAATATTTTACTTACTGATAGGTGTTTTCTTCTTCTGAGGGATTTAGATTAGCCTGCAACTCAGTTCTGTTCTTTTCCAAAATACTTATGAATCCATAGCTCTGGATTTTCAACATATGAAGTTTCCAAAGCAAACCAGTGATCATGGACAGCCCAAGAAGAGAGATCAGTCAAAAGCTAGAAGTGGTTCTCCTGACCCATATCTCTCTTTATCTGACTTACATTTTGTAGATATATGCATATATATATATATATGAGTGGGAATATAAATATGTATTATATGTGTTTGTGTATATATATATGTGTGTGTGTGTGTGTGTGTGTGTGTGTGTGTGTGTGTGTGTGTGTGTATGTGTGTGTAAGCAAGAATAAGTTAGAGCCAGCTCAAAAGGATTCTGAATTGTTTGTTCAATTTTCAGTGTGTGAACATTTGTGCCTCTGAAATTGGCAAATTTTACAAATCCGGGTTTTATTTATTCTTTTGTTGATTGTGTTGAAACCTAGTTTAAGAAAATGTTAAAAACTTTGGTTAAACTAAAATGTGTGTTATATGCAATGAAACATGTATATACATATATGATAATTATTAATCATTTATCAGTGTGACTTTGCATGTATGTGTATACATATGCCATGGATTACCTAGTTTTAGAGAAGCTTAACTTTATAGCACTAGAAATACAATACTTTATTTTATTCATTCATTCATTCATTCATTCATTCATTCATTCATCCATTTATTTATTTAGCCTTATCTTCTGTCTTAGAATAGATACTAATTATTGGTTCTAAGGCAGAAGAAGCAGTAAGGTCTAGGCAATCAGGATTAAGTGATTGCCCAGAGTCACAGAGCTAGAAAATGTCTTAGGTCAGATTTGAATCCAGGACCCCCATCTTCAAGCCTGACGCTCTATCCATTGTGGCACTGAGCCACCCCAACTTTAAATGTCATTTAGTCCACCCTCCTCAATTTGCAGGTAAATTTCCTAAAACTCTGAGAGGTGAAAGAATTTGCTCTTGGTTACGTGGGTCAAAGGTATAAAAGCTGGGATGTATGAACAACAACAATAGAACACTGGGAAGTATTTATGTAGAACTTTAACATCTTCAAAATATTTCATGTTATCTCATCTCATTTCATCTTTGCAACAACAGTTTGAAATCAATGACATTATTATCATTGTTTTCTAGGTTAAAAACTGAATCATAAAGAGGTTAAGTGACTTTTCGGGGTCACACAGACACTAAATGGAAGAGCTGAGATTAATAATGATAATAATCAGTGACATTATTCATAGTAACCAACACTTACATAGATGTAGATAAGGGGGTTTAGCATTTTAACACTTGCAAAATATTCATATGTGTTACCTTAAATCATCTAATCTTCACAATAAATCTTTGAGGTATGTGGCATTATTAACCCTATTTGATAGTGTGGTCAGGGTCCCGAAGATATTAAATGTCTAAGGTTTAGAATTCGGGGATTCTTGACTCCAAGCCTCCCACTCTATATATTATTGAGTTGTTTACAATTTTGACTTGGGACTTGTAAGAATGCAATGCAAGCTGGGGCATTTTGGAACTTTGGCAGTTAGAACACTGAGGAAGCAGGGCCAGTGACTGTTGATGAAGAGCAAGGGGTTTTGGGACAGAAGAGCCAGAAGGAGCAACTTGTGGGGGAAGTCTCTGTGGAGGATGGTTGTTTTTGGCTGTAAGACCCTAAAAGTGAGCTTTGGAGGTTTTTCCTAAACCTTTCAAAGAAGAACAGCAGTTTCTCCTTGATATAATCTTTGGTTCCTGAGTTTCTCTGATAACCATCAACACCATCAACTGGGTTGGCTGGTGGAGTGGTGTCTGGACTTCCTTTGGGGATCCGATCCCCAGGTCCCATTGGCTTTGGGCATTGCTCAATAATATTCCCCTGTGTTTAATATTGACCCTAGCTACAGAAAATACAATAATGGGCATAGGAAAGTGAAGCTGTGTTCCAGGAACACGGGGATCAGATTTTGGGCTCTGAATCTCTGAAGGTACCTGGCGTCGTCAAGGACTTTGGGGGGATTCGGGAATTACCCTGCTCCCTCTTTCCTGTCAACTCTATTCCCTTTCCTTCTATTATTAGTTCCTGAAATAAACCTTGCCGTGTTATCCTGTTGGTGGTGAAAGCTATTGGTGGGAGGCAGAGTATTAGGGTTAGTGAAGGGAGGCAGGCTGAACTCCATTTTAAGCCTGACCTCCAGTTGGGAATAAGGGGGAGGCTTCTGGGTACCCTGACTGGCACCAACATCCTATTGGGGTTACATTCTTTTCACTTTGAGGGGACGACATCCCTTTAACCCCAGCATGATTTACTGGGGTCCCCTGTTTTCCTCAGAAACCCCCATTTTGTCTCCCAGTAAGGAGGAGTGGCTGTGAGGGAGGAGAGGTCATTACACATCTATTTAGTGGTTTCCTTACTACACCCCAATCCTCATAATCACCCCCCTTCTTACAGACTTCAAGTTTATTGTTATTAGGACAGTTAAAATCTTACCATGGGCACCTCAGAGGTGTAGAGATAGAATGTAGAGCCTGGGGTTAGGAAGACCTGAGTTCAGAAATCTGGTCTCCAACACTCATGACCTGTGTCACCCTGAGAAAGTCATTTAACACTGTTTACCTCGGTTTCCTCAATTGTAAAATGAGTTGGAGAGGCAAATGGCGAATCACTCTTCTATCTTTGCCAAGAAAACTCCAGCTGGGGTCAGGAATTGTCGAACACAGCTGAGATGACCAAACAACAATAAAAACACTGTACCACATCCTTCATATATGGAGATATATATGTACATATATTTGGGTTATATCATGCTGCTTCATATTTTATAAATATATATATATATATATATATATGTTTTTATCCACACCTGTGACTCTCTGCGTGAAAACTTCCCATTTTGCAATTTATTTGTAATTTCTACTTTTTTTTGAAATTTTCAGTTTGTAATTTCTAATCTTAGATAGTAACTTGGAGTAATGGCAGTTGAAGTAGTGGCCTTTCTGACTCCAAAATTGGGTGTTTATATACGGTATAAATATGTTTCTTCCAGATGCCTATTTCCCTGACCCACAAAACAAAACAAAACAAAAACATAACCTCAAAACAATACTTTTATCTAGTTTAGTGAATACCTAGAGGTTTGGGGGCTGAAATGATCTCAATCTCTTCTTAAACTTTTCATTGGTAAGAGGCAAAGATCCTGATGAAGAAGTATATATTTCTAATAAGTTGAAATGACAATATAGGATGAACTGATAATTCTCTTTTTGGATATTGCCACCAACTGAAATTACTAGACAACAAACATGCTTTTCAACTTCAAAAGCAAGATAGTATCATTTAATTGCATTTGTTTCCATATTTTCTAATGCTTCTTTTGTATCCATATTTACAAAGAAGTATGAGTATAATAAATAATTATAGTATCATAGCAACAATGGTCTATTGCATTAATTTAATGAGTCAGCAAAAAATAGTACAGCAAAAGACATGACTTTAAAAACATGAAAAAGAACTGACATTTTTGTGTATCTGTAACAATTATGTATCTACATAATAGGAGCATTTAGATTTCTAAAATTAATTGGAAATAATTCTACTACTAATATCAAATTAGAATGAAGCCAAGGTAGATTGAATATCTCCTTATGCCGACAGAGATAAGGATAAAACAAATATAAAAATTACATTAAATAGTTTTCCAGGATACAACTAGAAAGAAACAAAATCATCTGTATATCTGAAGAATATATGCTTCCTATTGGTGTAGAAATATTCAAAGATCTATTGATAGGTAATACTGCCAATCATATTTATTATTGTACATAGATATTTTAATAACTGATATATTTTGCCATATGGCATATCATTTTAATAACTGGTTATATACTTTTGGTACAACAATGGGCCATGAGTAGCCTTTCTAAAGGTTTTTATAGGACAAAGTAGGATGGATACAAATGGAATTTTTCTGAAGGGCAAATGGGAAGGTAAAAATGCATATATCAAAGAACTAATCACAAAGGGAAAGACATATATCTGGTCAAATAAAGTGACCAGCAAATGCTGGAGCTAAAGCTTATTTCTGAAGCTGAAATTTTGTGAACAAAGAACTAACTAATCTAGATAGTATCTCAGTTTTAAAATAGGGGCAATAAAGTTCAGGCAGAGATTCCTCTATTACTTATCAAAGGAGATAATATTTGGTATTTCTATTACAGACTTCACACTCTAGCTACAAATATAATTAGCTGTTTTAAGGGAATGGCAGTAATAAAGTAGACAGAGAAAAAATTCTCTTACCACAATACAAATAGAAAAAAAAAACATAATTCAAATGTGTTTTTAGAATAAGATGAGAAATAAAACAAAACTGAATAAGACAATAAGACAAAACTGAAAACAACATGCAAAGTCTGCAACTTTTTAAGTCAAAATCAATTTTTTGCTACTTAAACTACTAGCTTAAGGTAACAACTTCCTGGTATTCCTAAATTATTTTCTGTTTATTTTTTAAATTGAAATAAGTAGAAACAAAACTAAAAATGTGCTTCTTAGAATTAAATTCCGAATACTTGGGAGGCTTATTTTCAAATAAATTTTTATTGATATCTTTTATTTCTTTTCTATCGCCAATATTTCTCTAAATATTCCTTCCTTGCTCTTACTTAGTGAACTCTCTCATGTAGCAAAAACTATTTTTGAAGAAACTAAAGAAAAAGATAAGACAGAAAAAATTAAGCAAAACTTATTAAAACTTTAAAAATATGAAAATAACTGGAGTATATGGAGAAGGACTAAGAGAACATCACATGGAGCAACAGAAATACTGTTTGGAAAAATTACTTATTAATGTCTACCTCAAAGAATTGATATACAGAAATAAATAAGACAAGTTTATTCATGTCTTTTTTTTGTAAAATACCTTTTCTAATGGGAGAGGGAAGGGAAGGAAGGAATTAATTAGGAGGAAGAAAGAAATAATTAAAAATATACATTTTTTCCTCACCTGTTTTATGGTCAGCTTTAAAACTGCAAGTGAGACAAAATCTGTCCCCCAGGTCAGAGTTTAATGCTTTTTTTCCTTCACAGAGGCAACCTCCATTTTGGCTCCTTGACACATTATCTCCTCTCCTAATAAATTTCTCTATTTTATAAGCTACACACAGTGGTCTTGTAATTTCTTCAGTGAATCTGTCCACAAACCAGGTCAGACTTCATCCCAAAACATTTTGATGCTGAAACCTGGGACCCACTTATCAGGTAAAAGTGGGCAGTTCACTTGACTCTTGAACTCACTGGTGGGTAGGATATACTCTGAACTCTCTTCTCTGTTAGAAGCCCCACTTAGGATGGATGCTCACCTTCTGGAGTTGGACTTAGCCAGGAAGACTGCCTTCAGACTTTGATTTCTCTATAGTCAGAAGTTCTGAATGGCTTTCTCAATGAGCCCACTTGAATGTGGGTGATCCACCTCTCTGTAGGGTCAAGCTCAATCCACTATGATGGGACAGAGAAAAAAATATACTGTGTCATTCCTCCTATCCTGTGTATACTTTAAAAATTGGAAAAAAATTGGAATTAAGCAATTTGGAAAAGATACAAATGATATTTTATTGTAATACCAAAATCAAAGCCCTCTCTATCTCCTCTTCCATTCTAGCAGCCCTCATTGTAAGTTTATTTAGGTAGTAAATCAGGGAAATAGGATTAGAAGAACATTAACTATTTCATGTCTGTCTTTGTAAATCCGTGTTTTAGTCTGCCTTTGTGCACAAGCTAAGATTTAAGAAAGAAAATCTCTATATTTTGTGATCTGTTTCTCTCCTTTGAATTACTGAATGTTGCAGATGAAGAAGATAAAGAGTTAAATGGAATTTAGGTGTGAAGTCCTAAATCCTCAGATTATCTTTTAAATGAGTTTCTAGTTTTGAGTAGATGTTCCTTAAATTCTAAAAGAAGAAACTAACTTAAGTGAAAATGAATTATTCATTAGTCTTAGCCCCTGTTTTGGTCTGATCAGCCAAAGCAGAAGCATGTAAGAATAGAAGTAAAAACATTTGTATATCCTCTTTCCTCTTTGCTGGCCACATTGAAGGAGACAGGAAACAAAGAACTGACATAAATAATTGGAAACTAATCATTTGGTAAAGTGTGAAATATTTAATTTCTCAAATTGGATTTTCTAAATTATGTTTATTTTACAATTAGGATGTGTGCATGTGTGGCTTCAAAATTAACATTTTAATTCTTAATTGTCCTTGCTAAACTTAGAAATTTTTCAGATTCTGAATATGAAGTCAGGATTCAGTCTTTTCAAATTGCCTATCAGATTTTATAGGATTATAGATGTCCTATGTATTGTTGATTTTACAAGTTTCAATAATCTCATGTATAGTAATGATCATAGATTTGGTAAATGTTACGTATATAATTATATTTGTAAACATTCTTTTAAAAGGTTTTATAGTTAAACTTTATTACAGAAATTATTCTAACATGGCAAAGATTAATTGGATATTATTTGATTTACCTAATATTATATTAATCTCAATGGTAAAAGAGTGTGTTATATCTTAACCTCTAAAAAGAGGAATACTATTGTGAGGATCTAAACAATTTATTTAATATGTTTAAGCAATTAATAATAAGTTAGTGACTTATGAAGGGTTAAGGAAAATAATAATTCTATTAACATGATATTAACTACAATAATTAAAAGAGTGAATTTTAAAGTAATGTTGCTCTGAAAACTTCTTGTGATTCTATTGTTATTTTAATTGAGAAAGTAATTAGCATTTTGTAAATTCCTTACAATGATTAGTTGTAAGACCTTACCAGCTCCTGTTTGAAAATTAGGATGTTCTGAGGTTTTGCAGTTAGGTAAACTTAAGTCTTCCAGACATTATGAAAGTTTTTTTGATTTAAGATTGAATTTTCATATATAAAATTTTAATTTTATATCCTTAAGAGTTTATTAAAAAACATGTTCTTAAAAATTAAAATAAAACTTGACTGATATTTTTTCTAGCTTTGAAAATACTTAATCAGACTGCTTATTAGAGAGGTGGTTAAGGCTATAAATGTAAGTATCAAGCAAGCCCTGTTATCAGCACAGAGAGTGTAAGGTTTGTTTTGTGGTCAACAAACCACAGGTGGTCAGTAAATAGATGAGAGAGAAATCACTGGCTACTTAATTAATTACAATAATTCAATAATTATCAGAAATTTATTGCCATCTTTATAGAAGGAAGAGACAATTAAATGCCAAGATTTTTCAAAATCAAGGAAAAGTACTTATAAGCTTCTTTACATATTTAAAATACTAGCATTAAAAAGGAGAAACTTTTAAAATTCTTAATTTAATATGGAACATCTGTCAGCTATTTTGGAATACTATTGAAATATACACTTTTAAAAGAATGATTTCATCAGTGGAATGTAAAAATTAATGTGATTGCTTGAGTAGTTAGAGCTCTTTTTTCCCCAGAAATCTTGGAAGTTTTTAATTGGACATAATTCAAAAGTAAAAATAATACTTAATGGAGTTAAGTTTATTTTAATCATGGTGGTGAAAGAATGTAGAAGAAGGAGTGATATGGTTGCTGGATTAGAATATGAAACAAACAGGTTGTTAAGGGAGTTAAATAAAAATCCATTTGAAAATTATGGGGCTTTTAATTAAAGTCCATTGGGATAAATGTAATGTGCAAGTTCTAAACAACTAGGAATGATAGGAATAAAAAAAGTTTAAGAAAGTTGTAATCTGTTTATGATAATTGAGTAATCAGAGTTTGAATGTAAACAATGTGAATGTTTTGATTCTAATAAGTTTAAGCTATTATTAATATTTAATACAGTTAAGAGATCATTCTTCTATCTTCCAGCATGAATGTTTTATAATTAAACAACCTAGGAAATGAAACCATCATTAATTATAGAAAGAAAGATTTGAGATGTTAGTGGAAGTTGAACTCTCTCCCTTTTATGGTTCAATGAATAGGGGAGAAGGTATATGAATTGAGAAATAGTCAAAAATTGCTAGAGTTTTAATTTGCATATTTCCGTAAGACAAATTAATATCCTATCTATTTTGTAGTTGTTTAATTGGAGTTTAAGAATTGTCTTGTTTCCTCACTACAACTTTTAACAGACAAAGGTGGGGCAAACTCAAGGCCCCAAAGAACTCCCAGAGAGCATTATAGTGATATGGGAAAAATCTTATCAGTTAGGTCAATTATTGAATGATGAGACTCAGTGAAGACTGGAAAAAAAATTTGGAAAAAAGAGAAAAGAAAAAATATTGATTAAAAATGTGTGTGGAAACTAAAGAAAAAAACCATATTGATTTTCCTTTACCTATAACTTTTTGGTCTAGGTGAACAAGGTCACCAGCCCTTCAAAAGATGAATCTTGTTTGGGTTATGGAATTTCAAATCAATGAAATTGGATTACTGGGAATGCAAATTTTTCAGCTCTATGGTGTGATTGGTGAGATCTGCCATTTGAGGTAAAGGCTTTTGGGACTGTAACTGATGTTATTTTGAGTTTTGTATTTAGGTATAGTTGGATGATTGAGGTTATCCACCTTTTAAGGGAAAAGCCACAAGGTATTCAGATGAATGTGATCTGAATCATCACAGGTAGAGCTCTTTATCTGCCAAAGGTCAAGGGTGACAATTCTCAGAGCCTCTGAGGGTAAGATTCTCTTTTGACCCAGTATCCCCATTTTATCATTTCCTTTCAAATTGGAATGTTTTCCACCTGATTTTTCCCAAGTCTGGCTGTGAAGTGCAATGGTTACTGTTTGATTGATTGATAAACCTGACACTGAAATCAAGGACTTAAATCACTCTGTGCCTTTAAGGCTTGTACTTAGAAGGACCTGTGTTGATATTGTTATAATCTTTTCCCTGATTTTTCCTTTTATGAGAAATTTCTATAACCAGAGCAAAGAGCCAAAGGGAGATATGAGCATAAAATAAATTGTAAAATATGACTGTTTTCAATCTAATGTGTCATTCTATAGCCTAAACAATCAAGTGAACTGATAGTTGAAGTCCTTGAAATTTGAATGTGCTTAACAACCAAATATGTTCTACTAAAGGCAATTCAATGGATATAGGATGTACACTATTTTCTGTATGCAATTGGGAATTACTCAAGGGTATCTGTATCCTACCTCAAGTTTTTGTTTCATTTAGAATATAATCTCTTATATGTAAGTTCATTTATGTAATCACTGAATTGAAAAAGATGAAGTTGTATTTATTGCTTTTTTCTTTTTTTTTTTTATCCTGGGACTCCATTCTAGGAGCATAGGGCCACAACCAGTAGGCAATGGGACACACAGTCACTCAGGGTCACCCAGCTGGGAAGTGTCTGAGCCCAGACTTGAACCTAGGACCTTTCGTCTCTAGGCCTGGCTCTCAATCCACTGAGCTAGCCCAGCTGCCCCTACTTTAGGTTGCAGTTTCTTTAGCAGATGTAGTTTTTACAGGGTGGGGTTGCTAGCCCCACGCCCAACCCTCCTCCTTTTTTCATCCGGGCTAGGGACCGTCCTTGGCCCAGCAGTGGTAAGGGTGGGCAGTAGGGGTCAAGTGACTTGCCCAAGGTCACACAGCTGGAAGTGTCTGAGGCTGGACTTGAACCTAGGACCTCCAGTCTCTAGGCCTGGCTCTCAATCCACTGAGCCACTCAGCTGCCCCTATTGCTTTTATATAACTTTAAAATCAAGTCAATCTCATATCAATGTTAGAGGAGTTAGCTTCTGTTATTAACTTTTGAATGCTAGGTACACAGCTTGACTCAATCCTGATTCTGGATAAAAATAACTGAAGCAATCATGGTCAGTTGTAAAAGTAGGAATAGTATTTGATTTTCTGGAATTTATGTTAACAACAGTGTCAGATTTTATGACCAAGAGAAATAATTCTGTTTACCTTTATGTCTCTTCTTAAGAGTTAATGTCTGAGAGTATCAATTATATGACTGGAATTTATCAACTGTTACCTAACATATTTTGAGTATGTGAGTTTTTAGTAATCAATTATTTATATTAGCTGTCAAGAGAATAGAATGGAATAGAAACAGTTGTGCATACCATTGGGATGTTTTTGTCACAGGCTGGGAGTAGTGGGACCTCCAGCTTTAATTTACATCAATTTAAGTTTGGATCTTTAGCTCAGAATTATGGCCCAGGATTTCTTGTATTTCTGATGGAACCTGAGGTGGAGAAATCTTTCTTCAAGAGCATGTTACTTATGTGTTCATAAAAGCTGTACAATCTACTTTGTAAATCTTTTAGCAGAAACATCTTACTTAAGAATCTCTACAAGCAACTTAGAACCAAAGAAGTAAATATACTCAAGAGGAGACCTATCCCTGACTGTCAAAAAATGATTTCTTAGATGGACTTTGTTGGCATTGGAGATAAGCTACTAAAAATCAAAGAAACCTGATATTAGGTAATGTTGTTAATTGCTATTGCATTATCTTAACTTTTGGAACCACTATAACTGTACACTAATTTCTTCTGTTTACAAGTTGAAAGAATAAACATAGGGCTTAAGACTTCATGGTTTGGGGGAGCCGGGCAGTGTTTGATCAGAGGCCAGTGTCCCTATCCCCAACAACAACAAAAAAGATTTCATGGTTATCTTCACTTCTTGCCCCCTTTCTATCTATAATTCTGATTATTGCATACATCCTACTCTATTTGTAATTCAGTCACTTCTCTAGTTGCTTCTAGGATCAAAGCTACCCAAAAGCCTCTGTATCAACACCCACAAGAATTTCTGCTCCCTCTTTTCAATAGGCATGGACATCTCTATGCCCCATTTTTCAGTTTCAAAGAAGCTACCAAAGGCAGACCATTACCCATTTTCCCCAGAAATTAGAGAGGGAGAAATGGATAAATTCTAGGAGACACATGAAGGACTCCTTGAGTTTTTGACCTCAGGAAGAAGAACACATCATCCCTGGTAAACACTGATAAGTGAACAATGAGGGCATGCATGTTCCATATTTTTGAGATCTGCTTATTTCACTGACAGAAAATATTTCCAACTTTAGGCATCCTCTCTCCCTATGTTTCTGAAGATCCCTTGTATGTTATGTAGTTTTTTTCTCCTGTAAAACATATATAAGCCTAATCTTCTTTTTTTTCAGAGGGGGAACTTCCATCTTGCCTCCCAGCCATATTAACCTCACTCCTAATAAATTTCTCTATTTTGTAAGATTCACACAATGAGCTTGTAATTCCTTGGATAAGTATCACCACGAACCAAGTCAGACTTTCTCCCACAACAGGACCAGTGAAAAGAACTGAGCTCAAGACCTGGTTTTGCTATTGACTTGCTCTATGACTTTGGGCAAGTTGTTTATCCTATTTGGGAATATTTTGGGAGTGTCTTGAACTGAAAGAAAGTTGGTGGGAATTATAAACCTTTAAATCCCTTTCTAGTCCTTTTATTATCTGTATCATTCATCTTGTGAAACCCTAGAGATTTAAGAGCTAATTACAATAATGATTGGCCAATAGAAGGATATGTAGGAAAACTACATTCCCATACACCTTTCTAAACTAGAAAAAAACATCTCTTTAATTATCAGGAGCAATTCAATCCATGGATGAATTGCATAAATACTCTATTTATCTTTAATGCAAACCAGAGATATAAAATTGGTTTAAATGTGGGAAGATAAATTCAGCCTACAATAGTTTGAGATACATGTAAGCCCATTAATTCATTATTTCAATATTTCATGTTTCACTAGCTTGTTCTTCCTACTATTATTTTCCTCAAGGCAATTTTGACATCCTTATTTCTCAGACTGTAAATGAGGGGGTTTAGCATAGGCACAACAATAGTGTAAAATACAGAAGACACTTTCCCCTGATCCATGGATCTGATTGAAGATGGTTGCAGGTACATAAAGGCAACAGAACCATAGAAGACACCAACTGCTGCAATGTGGGAGCTGCAGGTGCTGAAGGCTTTGGATCTGCCTTCAGTGGACTGAATTTTTAAAATGCTGCCAATGATGAGAATGTAAGAGCAAATAATAGTCAGTGTTGGGAAAAGGATATTAAATGTACTGAATGCCAGAGACACTACTTCATTGACATAAGTGCTGGAACAAGAGAGCTTTAAGAGTGGAAGGAGATCACAGAAGTAATGATTAATAGCATTTTCCTTACAGAAAAGCACTCTCAGCAAGCAGCCTGTGTGAGCTGTGGCCCCCACTAGGCCAAATGCATAAACCCCACCCACCAACCATGAGCACTTCTGAAAGGACATGATAACATTATAAAGAAGAGGATGGCATATAGCAACATAGCGGTCATATGCCATCGCAGCCAAAATTTGACATTCTGAAATTCCAAAAAAGGCAAAAAAATAGAATTGAGTCATGCACTCAGGGTAGGAGATGGTGTTCTTCTCTGACACAAAGTTCAGGAGCATTTTAGGAGTGATGACAGTTGATTGACAGAGATCAATGAAGGACAAACTGGAGAGGAAATAATACATGGGGTTGTGAAGATGAGAACTGAGGCCAATCAATATAATCATGCCCAGGTTCCCCCACACAGAGATCACATAAATCCCTAGAAACAAGAAGAAGAGGGGTAGTTGGAGTTCTGGCTGGTCTGTCAGCCCTATGAGGATGAACTCAGTCACTAGTGAATAATTTCCTTTTTCCATTCTTCTTGAGCATAGATTAAGAGGAGGCAAGAATCTGTAAGCATGAGGGAAAAAACAATAACAACAACAAAGAGAATGTCCTCATTATTATCAGTCTTAAAAAAAGATCAGACAGAATAGGAAAATTAAAGTATAGATTCATCTAATCTTTTTGTACCTGTTTTCCTACAGCCACTTCATATTCACATTCATTAATGCAGGACTTTGAAAAGAGTTAGGCCTGACTTCTCAAACATACATAATAATTATTTAATTATCATAACCACTCATTTTTTAACCTGTAGTATAAGCGACAAGAATTTAATTAGGTAGTGTATATGTAAAAAGTTAAGGGAATATTGCAACTCTTGTTCATAGAGCTAGTAAGCACAAGAGAAAGAACGAAAAATTAATTCTTACATGACACCAATTCTAGTAGTCATTCTACTGAATTCTAAATAATGCCTTCCCAATTATTAAAACTGCTCTGAAAGTAAGAAAGACAATGCTGATATAATCCAATATCGATGCAATTCAAAAAGAAACACAATTATTTTATCTCTTCAATTTAATAACTTATCTGTAAACTTTTTACTCTAGGTCTTAAATCTTATAAAACACTTTCCACATTCTAGTGCCCCTGGATCTTGCCACTTGGAAATGATGGTTTCTGTGTCCTTTTTTTGCAATAATGAAAAAGGATCTCAAAGAAGTACAGTCATTGCTAAAGGCACACAATTGGAAAGCTATGAACAATATAGGAAATCTGGTTGTTCTTCATGGAGAGAGTTCTTAGGGGCTTAAGATAGTTTTTAACTAAAATGGCATATCATTATGATGACCAATCAGGGAGCTGCAATGTACAATGTATATAATTTTTGGTAAAGTATTTGATAAAAAGCTCTATTAGAGAAAAAATGAAAAGATATGATTGGACAAAATTGTAATTTAGTGGACTCACAAAAATAGTCATAATTTTAAAATACCATGAGGAAAGGAGGTCTCCAAGAGAGCGCCTCAGGAATTCCCAATCGGTCTTGTACTGTTAAATATCTAGGAAAGAAGCATAGATGGTAAGTTTACCAAATATGAACATAACGCTAAGATTGGAGAGATGACTTGTAGTTTGACTTAAACATGATCCAAATATATCACAAAGGATTAAAAATTAGGCTAACTCCAATAGGATGAAATTTAATAAAGATATAAATATAAAAATATGAAGAGCAATTAAAAACATGTTTCAGAAGTCTAGAAAATAAGTTTAAAAATTCAGCTTGCCAGAGATGTGGGGTTTATTTTTAGCAGTCTACAAATTTAGTTAAGAAATATAAGTTGGTGATAAAAAAAAAAAACTAATGAAATCTTGAGTTAAATGAAGAGAGCCAAACTTGCAGGAAAAAAAGATGAAATACATCTACCTTAATCTACTTTGGTCAAACCATATCTGGGATATTTTATCCAATTCTGTTTGCCATAGTTTAGAAAGGACATTGACAAGGTAGAGAATATCCAGAAAGTCATTATGATCTTGAATACATGCCATATAAAGATAATTTACATGATTGTAAAATATTAGCCTGGTGAGAGGAAGAACTGGGGGACATAATAATTGTTTCCAAATATTTGAAGGGCTCCCAGGCTGAAAAGAGACCAGACTTGTTCAGTTTGCTTCCAAAAAGCAGAACCAAGAGCAATGAATGAAAATTGCAAAAAGGTAAATTTGGGTTTGAGGTGAGGATACAATTTTTAACAATTATACATAAACCAAAGTGAAATAGGTTTCCTTGGCAAGAGTAGGTTTCCACTTCAGAACATGTCTTCAAGTGGAGCCTGGAAGACTATTACTGTTATAAGGGTATTTACAAGAAGTTGTGGGATATGGCTTGGACTAGCTGGAAGGACCTTTCTAACTTTAAATTGGTATAATTCTATAATTCTGAACTGGCATTCCTCTTACCTTCAAATTCTCTTTCTATTTTTTTAACCACCTATGCCCAACCTTTAGCACTGTGAGTAATACATAAAATAAAACGTGGAAAACTTTCTTTTACAAAGTTCCTAAGATTCCATGAATTTCTATTTAGAAGGAAGAATAATTGCAAATTAACCATATATTTACCCTCTTCTTCTGAATTTTAAAGCCTCTTCACCCAGAGAGTTCTGGCTGTTAATTATGTTCTCTGAAGATTATTATGGTACTGCCATAGATCTTTCTAATCTTTTTTTTAGTGTTGATAGAAATTAGGCACTGAACTTAGTATTCCTAAATGCTCTGGTAACTGATTTCATCTGAAGATGATGATTTCTAATTGTGACTTTCTCCAGTGTCCTCTTCAGTTATAGGGAAAGAAAGGAACAGTTTTCATCAGTGTCAACAGAACTCTTGAAGATATAACTTAAGATCTTTATGTCTCTTTATAAGATTCCTGGGACCTCATTAGTGATATACATACTGAAGCTTCCACAGAGACTTATCTCATAAGGGATTTTCCTTTTCTGGGAAGAAGTCATTAATATTTTCTTTGATGTGCTTATTTCTTTCCTTTTTATTTGCTCTTCACTTACACAATTAACTTTTTGGAATATGATTCCTAGATAATACATAAAAATTCTGGCATCTGTAATCAATTTATTTGACTTGGATTTTGGAAGTTTTGGCATAGTGTCTGAAGTATAAACAGTCTTCATGGTAGAAGTAGCTTGAATAAAATATTCCTGACAGATAAGGAAATTGGACAACTGGGAGGCTGGAATGTTCATGGGAGAAAGAAGAAGAGGTAGAAGAAGTGTGTAAAATCAGATGCCATACTTTTTGGAGAAAGAGATAAAATTGAACTAGATTTCTATAATTGAAAGTAACAAGGATCTCAATAAGATAGTGGCTGAGTGAAATGGATAGGTTGAATATCTAAAAGTGAGTGAATTATGATGTTTAGGTTTTTTGACTTGTGATATTATTCTAGAAGGCCTATAAGCATTAAGATGTATCTATGTACCCTGTCTTGGAAATCAGTGTGTTTTGCTTTTAAAGAAATGGTATGTGCTTTTTGCCTTATTCCTTTTTGCTTCTTATCCTTGTGATTGTCCTTTACTTAATTCTACTTTTAATCCTCCAGATTGTTCATTTCACTTATATTTGTCTCCACTAGGTATTATCTCTTTTTGTTCTTTGGGAAGATACAATAGTATAGATTCAAGTTTTTCTGTGATGTGAATTATTTTTGCTGTGCAGGCCATAAATTTTGCCATTTGTTTCTTTTTCACTCCTTCTTTCAATATTATGATTTCTCTCACAAGCTTGTTGGGAATATCCTGCCATAGTTCCATGCATTCTTGGGAATCCACATAATATTTTGTTTCATTATGAGTTGATTAAATTGCCTTTGTCTTATAATATTTATTTAGAAATAATTGAAATGAGCAGAACCAGAACACATTATATTCAGCAAACAGAAATATTATTGGAAGAATAACTTCTATATGGTCACCTCCAGAGCAAAACTGATAAATAGAAATAAATGAAATGTAGTTTTTAATATGCATATATCTTTTAGTCAAATGAAATCTTCTTTAAGAGAGGAGGGAAAGGAAGGTTAGTTTCATGAGTATTTTTACATAACAAATAAGACCAAAAAAAAAAAAAAGAAATGATTATAGTTACTTCAGTGTATTGCTAGCTGTCTTCTCTTCAGTTTGTCCTCACACAAATGGATTCAGTCCTTAGACTGCTGCTACCATCATCCCTTTTGGTATTCCTCTGGGAATGCAGATTACAAGCTTCCAAGTAGTGTGTTTTCCACTAACATTCAACCTGTAGACACATTGCTTGTTTTTGTTATTTAAGGTATTCTATCCAGTAAGAGCAAAATGTTACTCCCTTCCAAGTTCAGGTAAACTATCATTTAAGTCCAAGGAACTTAGGTTTAAGAACTAGTTTTGCTATGGATTTGGTTTGTGACTTTAGGCAAATCATTTATCTTCTTTTGGTTTGAAATAACAGATTGATTCTGTGTCTTTTTTACATGATCCTATTTACAGTTACATGTCCTATAACTGCCCAAGACAAGATTCTTTGTCTCTAAATGTAATTCAGAAATTTAATTGGCTGTAATGAGTTAAGTTTAGAAATTTCAGTTCTCCTGTTAATCACTATTCCATTCTTGTGTTAAGGAATCCTGTTACTCTGGATGATATAGGTGAACACAGCAGGTAGTCTGATCTTAGTATCTTTATGCTGCCAGTTTATCTTTCAATAATATCTGTTTTATTATCCAAAGAAGTCTGATGCAATATCTCTAACCTTGCAGGTACACTCAAACAATGAATTTTTCTTAGTTGCAGGAGGGAAGGAGGGGGTTGTTGCTAACTTTTCATTCTCAATTTCCAACTAATTATATTGTCCCTCACAATTCAGCTCTGTAACTATCAAAATGACTTAATTATTTGTGATTTTGAGCTTTTCTAACCAATTATAACTTGTTTCCTGTCTACTAAATAATGCTCTATATTCTGTACTTATTTAAAAAGTATAAAATGTGTATCCAATCCTCAGCTTGGACTCTTAGCTTTGCTGGGGAAGCTACAATCATACTTATTGCTAAATTCATGCGTTGCAAATAAATTTTGCAAAAACCATGATAAGAATTTTGTAGTTCAGTTCACCTTATTTTGATCATAATCAGGTACTATTTAGTGAACTGAAAAATAGGTGGCTTAGACATATACATTTGGAAATCTTCTCACTCAAAATTCTCTATATCACTTATCATGTGAAAATGTAAGGATTTAACTAGTTATTTTAATAGTCATTGTGCCCAAAAAGGCTATCCATAAAAATGCATTTCCCCACAGATTATTAAATTAGCAAAGTCTTCTCTTTATACATCAGAAGCATGTTAATCTATGATTGAATTGTATAAGTACACTCCTGATCTGGAATGCATATTAGAGAGGTAGTAAATTGTAAGACAAGACCCAGCCTACACAGATTTGAGAAGTATCTTCAAAACATCTCTGATTTGGGTTTCTCCTTAATTTAAAAAAAATGTGGGGCAGAGTATCTGGTTGGTATAAATCAGGTTCTCTCTCTCTCTCTCTCTCTCTGTCTCTCTCTCTGTCTCTCTCTCTGTCTCTCTCTCTGTCTCTCTCTCTCTCTCTCTCTCTCTCTCTCTCTCTCTCTCTCTCTCTCCCCCTCCCTCTTCCCATCCTCTCTCCCTCATCCCACCCCTTGCACAACATCTCAGTATCTACATAAATAGTTTTTCTGACATTTTCCTATTCATTAGAATGTTATTCTGTCTATCAATTTCTTCAAGGCAATTTTGACATCTTTGTTTCTCAAACTGTAGATGAGGGGGTTTAGCATGGGCACAATGATAGTATAAAACACAGAGGACACTTTTGCCTGATCCATGGAACTCACTGAAGATGGCTGTAAGTACACAAATGCTCCAGAGCCAAAGAAGACACCAACTGCTGCAATATGAGAGCTGCAGGTACTGAAGACTTTGGATCTTCCTTCAGTGGACTGAATTTTTAAAATGCTAACAATGATGAAAACATAAGAGGTAATGATGGTCAGTGTTGGGAAAAGGATATTGAATGTACTGAAGGCAAGATTTACCATTTCATTGACATAGGTGTTAGAACAAGAGAGCTTCAAGAGTGGAAGGAGATCACAGAAGTAATGATTGATGACATTTTCCTTACAGAAGAACACTCTAAGCAAGCAACCTGTGTGAGCTGTGGCCCCTACCAGGCCAAATGCATACACCCCGCCCACCAACCATGAACAAATCTGATAGGACATGATAAGACTATAAAGAAGGGGATGACATATAGCAACATAGCGGTCATAAGCCATCACAGCCAACATCTGACATTCACAAATTACAAAAATGACAAAAAAATAGAATTGAGTTATGCACCCAGAGTAAGTGATGATATTCTTCTTCCACATGAAGTTGACCAGCATTTTAGGAGTGATAACAGTTGATTGACAGAGATCAATGAAGGACAAACTGCAGAGAAAGTAGTACATGGGGGTATGAAGGTGAGAACTGAGTCTAATCAATATGATCATGCCCAGGTTCCCAACCACAGTGACCACATAGATGCCCAGGAATAGGAGGAAGAGTGGCAGCTGGAGCTCTGGCTGGTCTGTCAGTCCTATCAGGATAAACTCAGTTACAAGTGAGTCATTTTCTCTAGCCATTCTTTGAGAGTATAGAATAAGAGGAGATAAGAACCTGTAAATATGAAGAGGAAAGATTAGTCTTTACTATTTCACATTTCAAGTGAGAACTCAGACAGAATAGTAAAATCATAATGTCAATTTTTGTTATGCCTTATTTTTTGCTCTATTTCTCTACAATGAGGTTAAAAAAGCTGTATCTGCAATACATGTACATTTTGGCAAAACGTTTGTTTTCCAATATTTCATCTCAATATCAAAATTTGTGGAAAAAGTTGATGAATATCATAGATAAAATCCGAGATGGTATGCAAGTCAACATTGAACTTGCTAAAAGTCAGAGAGATTACTAAATTACAATGTGACCAAAATATAACTACAAAATGTCATGATAGGTTAAGATAATGAGCTAAACCTAACATGATGAAATTTAACAGGAATAAATATAATTCATAGTTCTTAAAAGAGTCAATTTCAAGATCAGAAAAATATGGAAATGTTTAAAAGTCTGTTTGTTTGACAAACAGGTTCTTTGTAGCCTGAGCACTCAATATGATTCAGTGATATAATGTGGCAGCCAAAAGAATGAATAGAAATTTGGAGTACATGAAAGGATTCTTACCTTTTAGGAATAAAAAAGTGATAATTGTACTAAAATTTGCCCTGTTCAAATCACATCTGTAGTATTTTGTTCAGTTCTGTTTCACATAATTGAAGAAGCACATTGATAAAGTCAAGAACACCCAGAAAAGGTAGTAAAGGTTATGAATGATTTTGAACACATGCCATATAAGGATAATTTGAATTACTTGTGAAAGTTTAGTCTCAAGAAGCGAAGAACCAGGGGGATAGAATAATTGTTTCTAAGTGGTTTTAAAGGCTTTCATATGAAAAGGAGATCAGACTTGTTCAGTTTTTGCTGAAATTGAAGCACCAAGAGCTATCAGTGCTTGAAAGTTGCAAAGAGGGACTTCCAGGGGAAAAGCCAAGATGGAGGAGTAAACTATAGTAGATCTGTGTCACCAAAAGAATCCTTTCTGACCAAGATTAAAATATCCCCACAAAATGAATACAAGAGTAAAAGAATCAACAAAGAGACAGAGGGAAACAACTTTCAAGAAAAGAAAAACCCATAAGGTAGGTAGAGATCATGTAAGGCATGGGATGAGAGGAAAGCAGAGCCAGCAAGAGTCTGTAGCAAGGAGGGAAGAGCAAGCCAAGAGCAAGCCATCCCCACCCAACCCTATATCTCTTGTCCCAGGTTCAGAACTTAAGCACAAGACAACATTCAGATTCTGAGACCCTGCCTTGGAAAATAGTGGTACAAGCCAGCCCACACCCCTTGAAATTTCAAACCTGTGGAGAAGTCTGGAGACCCAGTCCAAAGCAGTCTGGGTTGAAGTGTGCTGAACCATGTGGACCTAGAGTGAAGTCAGAATTTCCAGTTTAGGCTTGGGATAAGGACTTATTACTGATTTTGGAGTGGCTTATAGAAATAAGTACTAAGTACAGATCTTTCTGCCTAAAGCTCAGGGTGGAGCTCCAAGACAGTACAATGGAGGGTATGCCTGATTGTATCAAGTACACAGCAAGATAAAAACTTGAACCTAAGCCTGGAGCTAGAATTTTATCAGCCTGAAACCTGATCAAGGTCAGAGTGAGATCATAAGCTTATGCCCAAGCATGAGGCAAGGTCTTAAGCCATTGGCAACTCAAGGATCAATTGAATCAGCAAGGGGAGGGGGATTGCAGAGCTCTCAGCCCTTAAGCCAGGAAAAAAAGCTGAGAATAACATCAAGGAAGGACTGAAGTTTAAGAGGGTGCCCCAACTTCCCAAAAAACAAAGCCTAACTATAATTAGATAGGAAAAATGAGCAAACAACAAAAAAAGCACCGAACTCTAAAGAATTTTTATAGAGACAAAGAGCAAGGTAGGGGAAAGCAAAAAGAAGGGGAGAGGGAAAGCAAGGGAAACACATAGAAAGTCCAAAAGAAAAATATGGATTTGACACAAATTCTGGAAGAACTCAAAAAAGACTTCAAAAATCAATTAAAAGAGGCAGAGGAAAAGTGGGGAAGAGAAATTAAAGTGATGCAAGAAGAAAGGAAGGTGATGCAAGGATAAATGAAAGTGATGAAGAAAGAAATGGGCCAATAGAAAAAGAAGAACCAAAACCTGACATAGGAAAATTAGATATTAAAAATCAGAATTGACTGTCTAGAAACTAATGATTTCATGAGAAATCAAGAAATAATGAAATAGAATCAAAGGAATGAAAAACCAGAGGAAAACATGAAATATCTTATTGAAAAAATAGTTGACCTAGAAAACAGATCTAGGAGAGATAATTTGAGAATTATTTGACTACAAGAAAGTAATGATCAAGAAAAAACCTTGGACATCATATTACAAGTTATCAAAGATAACTGCCCAGAGATCCTTGAACAAGAAAATAAAATTGAAATGAAAAGAATTCACAGCTCAACTTCAGAAAGAAATCCTTAAATGGTAACTTCCAGGAATTTAATAAAGAAATTCAATAGCTACCCAGCTAAGGAGAAAATTCTTCAAACAGCCATAAAAAAAACCATTCAAATACCATGATATTACAATCAGAGTCACATATGACCTAGCAGCTTCTACATTAAAGATCAAAAGGAATAGAATATGATAGTCAGGAAGACAAAAGATTTGGGTTTACAACACAGAGTCACCTATCCAGCAAAACTGAATATATTCTTTCAATGGAAAAAATGGGCATTCGATAAGATAGAAGATTTCCAAGCATTCCTGAGGAATAAGCCAGAGAGAATACAAAAAAAAATTTTGAAGTCCAAACGTGATACACAAGAGAAATCCAAAAAGGTAAATAAGAAAGATAAAATTTAAGGGGCTCATTAAAGTCAAAATGTTTTCATTTCTGCATGGAAAGAGGATTTCTGTAATTATCAAAAATTTATCTTAATAGTAGAGAAGATATAAGGAGTTTACTCAGAAAGAGGGTGAAGAAGTAAGCTAATTATAAATATATATATGGTGATATAATATGTATGTAAATGTGATGATATGGAATGATATGTATATATGATATGATATGTATGCTTATGAATGATATGTAAAAAAATCAATCAAGGGCTGAAAGAGAAGGTTTTACTGAGAGAAAAGGGAAGGAAGAGATAGAATGGGATAAATTATATAACATAAAGAGGTGTGAAAAATCATAGAGAGGGGAGGATAAGGGTGGTGATAGGCAATGCTTAAACTTTACTCTCATCTTAACTGTCTCAGAGAGGGAAAAACAAGTATACTCAGTGGGGCATGTAATAGGTAACTTCTGGAAAAAGATGGAGAACAGCTTGAGTGACAGATCATTGGTTATAGGACTTGGAATTTACTCAGATGGCATGAGCCAAGGGCAAAAGACAGTGGGGGCCACCTCTATAAAAGCCCAGGGTCTCAGCCTCTCAGGGTCTCAGTCTTGAGAAGGGAATTTCTGGAGAGTAGAGGGTAGTGAAAGGTGGGTAGGTCTATAGACCTGCAGATCCAGCATCCATATCTTATTGCCACAAGAAGTTCATTCACCTATTACTAAACAGAGCAGAGAGATAACAACAACACAGCTGTCAAGAAGATTATCATTATCCCTTCCTTTCCTTTGGCCTAGACCACAGCTGGGTCTGACCAGGGTCTGTGATGGGGAGAAGAATCTCTAGCCAATTGCCAACTTGTTGCTCACTGATTAGATTACTTTAACTCTCATTAGATATAGCATAGCCATTCCCAACACCTCAATCCTTATCCTGATTCCTACCCACTTTGAGTCAAAGCATTAAACCCCGTTCAAATTTGATTCAAGTGAAGACTGGCATTCATTCTAACAGCAAGTGAATAGCTATAGCCAAAGGGGAAAGGGACTTACCAAGATTGCAGTCAGTTAATGTTATCTAATCAACTACCAACAACTACCCATTTCCAATCTTTATCATCTAACCTAACCCCAAGCCAAGGAACCAGAGGAGCTATTGAACAATATTTACAGCTTCTCCCTGAATAACTTTGGCTTGGGCACTATTTGTGGGGTCAGGTGCTTAGCTGAGTTGATCATCCATAAGCCCAGGTGATTACCAGCATACCTTGGTGGCCACCCAGGCATCACTATCTCCACTCAGCCTGGATCCATTTACCACCTAAGGATCTTGGGCCAGCTTGTCAGGGCCAGCTTATAGAAGTACCTTCTTGTCTATCCTTTCTTCCAGTTACCTCACCTTGTGCATAACAGGTATAGATTATTATCTTACCCTACAGAAGGGGAATAAGAGAAAGGAAGAGGGAGATAATTGGAATAAGGGGAAGTTGGAGGAGGTGACAAAAGCAAAATACTGGTGAGAAGGAACAGAGAGAAAGGAAATAGAGTAAGATCTAAAGAAGATAATAGGATAAAGGCCAATACACAGGTAGAAATCAGAACTCTGAATGTGAATGGGATAAACACACCCATAAAATGAAGCTGATAGTAGAGTTACTATATGTTATTTACAGGAAACACATTTGAGGTAGGGTGACACACACAAATTAAAGGTAAAAGGCTAGACCAGAATTTATTATGCATTATCTAAAGTAAAAAAAAGCAAGAGTAGCAATCATGATGCCAGACAAAGCTAAAGTAGAAATTGATCTGAATGAAAGAGATATGGAAGGAAATTATATTTTGCTAAAAGATACTATAAACAATGAAGTAATATCATTAATAAACATTTATGCACCAAAATGGTATAGCATCTAGATTTCTAAAGGAGAAATTAAAGAAGTTTAAGGAAGAAATAGATAGTAAAACCATACTAGTGGGAGATCTCAACTTTCCCCTATCAGACCTAAATAAATTGAACCAAAAAATAAATAAGAAAGAAGTAAGGGAAGTGAATGAAATGTTAGGAAAATTAGAGTTAATGGACATCTGGAGAAAATTTAACAGGGATTAAAAAGAATATACCTTCTTCTCATCAGTACATGGTACATATACAAAGATCAACCATGTACTAGGGCATATAAATATTGCAGACAAATGCAGAAAAGTAGAAATAATAAATGCAAGTTTTTCAGATTATAATGCAACAAAATTATAATTAATAAGGGTCCATGAAAAAGCAAATTTAAAGTTAATTGGAAACTAAATAATCTGATTCGTCAAATATGGTTGGTCAAAACAGAAATCATAGAAAGAGTTGTGGACTTCATTAAAGAGGGTGACAATGAGAAGGCAACATATCAAAATCTATGGGATACAGTCAAAGCAGTACTCAGGGAAAAATATATATCTCTCAGTGTCTATATCAAAAAAATAGAGAGGAATGTTAAAAGGAAACTAAAGAAGCTTTAAGGATGTTAATAACTGGCTAGTGAGAGTGTATGTGTACGGGCTAAGCTGGTTACCCTCCCTTCTAACTAGAGGGCCAAGAGGAGTTTGTCCCTGTGACAAAAACTGAGAACAGGGAGGAACAAGATTCACTATTTAGATAAGAAACATCTATGGGGTAAAGTATTGGTGGTTTTCCAGGACTTGGTGAAATGCCTGGTACCCCTAAATGTTTCTTCTGATACTGATCCTGTCAGAGAGGCAGCAATAGCAGAACATTTTGGGTTGGACATTACTGAAGTCTGTTAGAACTGCCTCCCCAATAGACCCCTTCACCCTCAAACCTTCCCTTATATCCCCAAGAGATTTTTATTTGATTGCAATGTTATATAAACTAAGAAGTGATTTAATAAACTAGTAATTAAGAAAGGTTTGGGAAAGAGGGAAGCAGGAATGCCCTAAGCTATAAACATGAAGACATGAAGAGTTCCTTTGGCTTTGCCAAAAGCCAAAGGGCTTGGCTTGAAAGCTTACCTATCTCTTCTTGTCTGTGCTACTAGCCTAAACTATTAATGAAAGATCATAAAAACCTTATATAGTTATCACTGAGAGAGAAAAGTTTCTTTCACATGACTGACTCAAACTGCCCTCCAGGATAAATCCTCTCAGGCAGCTGACAAGTTCTGTTAGTCACTAAGGTTTGTTGTCACAGAGATTCAGGAATAATCCACAAAGTTGAAGACAAAGGATGTGTTAGGGAAATCCTCAGAGAAAGGTAAAATTTCAATTCCCAGATGAGAATTTGAGATCCTTCCAATATAGGATTCAGGAGTCAACCCTTCCCCCTAGACTGTTCTTTCCAGAAGTCTTTGCTCCCTCTACATTCTAACTGCTTTGGCTGTCAGTCTTGTCACATGGCAACATTCCATTTCCATCTCTGTGCAAAATATTTCTCCTACAGGGAAGAGATCAATGAATTGGGCTTGCAACTCAAAAAAATTAGAAAAAAAATCAAATTAAAAATCCCCATATAAAAAATAAATTGGAAATCCTAAAAATTAAAGGAGAAGTTAATAAAAATTGAAAGTAAAAGAACTATTATACTAGTAAATAAGACTAGGAGCTGGTACTTTGAAAAAACAAGTAAAATAGATAAAGTATTGATTCATCTAATACAAAAGAAATAAAAGAATCAAATGAACAGAGTCAAATATGAAAATTGTGATCTCACCTCTCTAATGAAGAGGAAATTAAGGTAATTATTAAGAAATATTTTGCCCAATTATATGGCAATAAATATGACAATATAGGTTTAAATGGGTGAATATTTTCAAAAATATAAATTTCCTAGATTAAAAAAAGAAGGATTAGAATACTTAAATAATCACATATCATAAAAGGAAATTGAACAAGGTATCAAGGAACTGCCTAAGACAAAATCCTTGGGGAAAGATGGATTCACAAATAAATTCTATCAAACATTTAAAGAACAACTAATCCCAATACTATACAAATTATTTGGCATAATAAGCAAATAAGGAATCTTATCAAATTCTTTTATGACACAAATATGGTACTGATCCGAAAGCCAGGTAGATCAAAAACAGAGAAAGAAAACTACAGACCAATCTCCCAAATGAACATAGATGCGAAAATCTTAAACAGAATACTAACAAAAAAACTCCAGCAAGTGATCACGAGGGTTATTCATTATGATCAGGTGGGATTGTTACCAGGAACTCAAGGATGGTTCAACATTAGGAAAACCATTCACATAACTGACTATATCAACAAGCAAATGAACAAAATCACATGATTATCTCAATAGATGCTGAAAAAGCCTTTGACAAAATACAACATCCATTCCTATTGAAAACACTAGAAAGTATAGAAATAGAAGGACCTTTCCTAAAAATAATAAACAGTATATATCTAAAACCATCAACAAACATCATTTGCAATGGGTAGGGATAAATTAGAAGCCTTTCCAATAAGATCAGGTGTGAAACAAGGAATCCCATTATCACCTCTATTATTTAACATTGTACTAGAAACACTAGCAGTAGCAGTTAGAGAAGAAAAAGAAATAGAAGGTATTAAAATAGACAATGAGGAGACTAAGCTATCACTGTTTGCAGAAGATATGATGGTCTACTTAAAAAATCCTAGAGAATGAACTAAAAAGCTAGTAGAAATAATCAACAACTTTAGTAAAGTTGCAGGATACAAAATAAATGCACATAAATCATCAACATTTCTACATATTTCCAATACATCACAGCAGCAAGATGTGGAAAGAGAAACACCATTTAAAACCACCGTAGACAATATAAAATATTTAGGAATCTATCTGCCAAAACAAACACAGGAATTATACGAAAACAATTACAAAACCCTTTTCACACAATTAAAACTAGATCCAAACAATTGGAAAAATATTGATTGGTCATGGGTAAGACAAGCTAACATAATAAAAATGACCATCCTATCCATATTAGTTTACTCATTTAGAGCTATGCCTATCAAACTACCAAAAAACCTTTATTACTCAATTAGAAAAAACCATAACAAAGTTCATTTGGAAGAACAAAAGACCAAGAATAACAAGGGAAATAATGAAAAAAAATATGAAGGAAGGTGACCTAGCAGTACCAGATCTTAAACTGCAAACATTTTGTAGAACACTGCAAAATGCAAAATGAATGATTTTGATTATATCAAAAAGGTTTATACAGACAAAACCAATGCAACCAAAATTAGAAGGAAAGTAACAAACTGGGAAAACATTTTTATAACAAAACTCTCTGACAAAGGTTTAATTTCCCAAATGTTTAAGGAACTAAGTCAATTTTATGAAAAATCAAACCATACCCCAATTCACAAATGATTAAGGGACATGAATGGGCAGCTTTTAGAAGATGAAATCAAAATTATCAATAAGCACATAAAAAGTGTTCTAAATCCCTCCTGATTAGAGAAATGTGAATAAAAAGAACTCTGAGGTACCACCTCACACCTACTAGAGTGGCCAATATGACAGCAAAGAAAAGTGATAAATGATGGAGGGGATGTGACAAAATTGGGATACTAATACACTGCTGGTGGAGTTGTGAATTAATCCAACCATTCTGGAAGGCAATTTGGAATTATGTTCAAAGGTGTTTAAGATTGCCTGCCCTTTTATCTAGTCACATCACTGCTGGGTTTGTACCTCAAGGAGATAATAAGGAAAAACACTTGCACAAAAATATTTATAGCTATGCTTTTTGGGGTGGTAAAAAATTGGAAAATGTGGGGGTGTCTACTGATTGGGGAATGGCTGAATAAATGGTGGTGTCTGATTGTGTTGGAGTATTATTGTGCTGAAAGGAATAATGAACCGGAGGATTTCTGTGTGAACTGGAAAGACCTCCAAGAATTGATGCAGAAGGAAAGGAGTAGAACCAGGAAAACATTGTACATAGAGACTCATACATTATGACACAGTTGAATGTATTAAGAGTTTTCTACTAGCAGCAGTGCAATGACTCAGGACAATCCAGTGGAACTTGTGAGAAAGAATGCTATCTACATCCAGAGAAATAACTTCGGGAATAGAAATACAGAAGAAATGATTGAGTATGTGGTTCAATGGGGTTATGATTATGGTTTTGATGTTAAAAGATCACTCTACTGCAAATATGAATAACGTGGATATAGGTTTTGAACAATGATACATACATAACCCAGTGGAATTGCTTGTCAGCTCCAGGAGAGGGGAGGGAAGAAGAGTGGGGAAAATCATGAATCATGTAACCATGTCAAAATATTCTAAATAAATAAATAAATTATAAACTCAAAAAGAGAAAGCTGCAAAGAAGCAAATTTAGATTTCATATGAGAATAAAATTCATAACAATTATCCATAACCAAAGTGAATTGGGCTGCCCTGGTAGTAGGGTTTCTTTCCACTGCAAGTCTTTAAGCAGAGGCTGGATTACCACCACTGTTGTAGTGGTTGTTGGGGGATGGTCCTGGGGCATGGCCTGGATTAGAAGAAAGATTCCTTTCAACTCTGAAATTCCACAGTTCTATAATTCTGAGCTGTAGTCACTCGTATCCAAAATCTTTTCTGTTTTCTAAATCACCTGTCCCCTAGCTTCAGCCTCATGCCCTAGTCAGTGATGGGCAGAACAGAATCCAGACATGCTTTTTCTTTTGCAAAGTACTGAGTTTCTATGGATCTCTAGAAGAATAACAGTGCCGAATTAATCTAGTACTTACCCTCAAGCATTAAATTTTAGAGGCTCTTTACCAACAGAGTTTTGGCAGATAAATGTCTTCAATAAAGGTTTTATTTTCTATTATGGTCCTGACAGAGACTTCTAATGCTTTTTAGTTTTGATGAGAATTAGGGCAGAGAACCATTCTCTTAAATGTCCTGGCAATTGATTTGATCTGAAGATGATTATTTCTAATTGTGACTTTATCTATATATTCTAGCTATAGAGAATGGACCAGTGTTCACAAATGTAATCAGATCTCCTAATGATGCAACTTGAGGGTTTTATGGCTATATATAAGATTACTGTAACCTCATTAGTAATACACAAACAGAGACTTCCACAGGGAATGATCTCATAAGGGATTCTCCTTTTCTGGGAAGAAGTCATTGTTTTTTCATTTTACTCTCAATTCTTTCCTTTTTATTTTCTCTCCATATACACAATGATCTTTTCAGGACACAATTCCAGTGAATTCTGGCACCAGGAACCAATTGATTTGAGTTAGGGGTTGGGAACTTGGGATACTGCCTAATGAATACTCTTTCTCCTGACTGAAATAACTTGAATTCAGAAGTCATGGTAGTTGAAGTTGAGTAACCTGCAGGACTTTGTTTTCAAGGGAGAAAAGAGAAGGGGTAGAAAGGAAGAGTGATGGTTAGGCACTGAACTAATTAGAGAAGAGAAAGGTCCACACCTGTTTCCTTTTTTTATTTTTTATTTTTTTGGTTTTTATTTTAATTTTTTTTCCAATTACATGTAGAAATGATTTTTAACAATTTTTATCTTACATTTTGGTATCCAGATTCTCTCCCTACATGTCTCTCCTTTCTTCTAGCCAAGATAGTACCTAATCTGATAACGGTATCACCAGTGCTATAATGTAATGCATATTTCCATATTCCTCATGCTATGAAAAAAATCATGTATCACCCATACCAGAAAAAAAATCATGAAGGAAACAAATTGAAAAATGCTATGAATTGACCTGCTTCTAACAGATCCTTCTAGTCTGTGCCATATGATTGGATTGGAATCCTACTGAGGATAGCATTTTTCATTTTAAGTCACTTGGGTTTATCTTTGAAACTTGAATTGCTAATAATGATTTAGTCCTTCATAGTTGATCTTCATGTAGTGTTACTTTTATGGTATAGAATATTCTCCTTGTTCTCACTTCACTTTGCATTATTTCATATAAGTCTTTTTTTCTCAATTCTTCTACTTGTCATTTCTTATAGTGCAATAGTATTTCCTTAGAACCATTTATCACAACTTGTTCAACCATTCTCCAGTCAATGGACATCTCCTCCAATTCCAATTCTGTGCCACTACAAAAAGAACTGCTTTAAATATTTTTATACATATATGTCTTTTTTTTTCTTTTATCTTTTTAAGATACCTAGTAGTGGCATTACTAAGTCAAAAGGTATACATAGCTTTATGGTCCTTTAGGTGTGATTTCATATTGCTCTCCAGAATGATTGATCAGTTCATAACTCTACTAATAGTGTATCAGTGTCCCAATTTTCCCACATTCCCTCCAAAATTTATCATTTTCTTTTTTGGCCATGTTAGTCAATCTGAAAAGTGTGAGATGGTATTTCACAGTTGTTTTAGTTACACAGGAAATAAATAATGTTCAAACTCAGATTCTCTTTCTCTAGTGGTTTTTTCTTTTTCCAAATTCTCCATAAATATTTCTGGGATCAGCATGCATACCAACTTAGATTGTGTACTGTGGACTTTTGGCCATCACTTTGATTTCTCTCCCATGAAAGAATATCCCAAAGCAAACTGTGTAAAGAGGAAAAATTTATGGTTGGACAGAATATTAAAAGTTTTGGTCGTGAAGGAATTGTTTACTCAATTCTAAATAAAAAAAAACTCGTCAGAATGACTGTTATGGTAGTTTATTTACAAATGGAAAAGACAGAAAGCAGGGAAAATGAGAGAATGAGAGATAATTCCCTGGCCTGGTCTGAAAGTCCGAACCAGACGGGGCTTCAGAGGCCCCAGCAAAGTGAGGCAAGGAGGTTCATTAAGCATGGCTTCTAGCCACAAGGCCTCCTCCAATATGAGAGGCCTCTTTGGAGGTTAGTGCTTCCAGAAAAGCCAAGGAAAGGGAGTCAGCCTTTTCATTTACCATGCGGCAGTTCAAAGGGAGAAATTTAAGAACAGTCTCACCAAGTCCAGGGTCTCAAGTCCAGTGAGTAAGAGTCTCGAACTCCAACTCCAAAGAATGAAGCAGAACTAACAGAAAGTTGTGACTCCCTTTTAAAAGCACTTCTTTTGCATCACTTCCTGTGTCTTCCTCTACTTTTCGTGTACCAATCACAACAAAGGTTTTGCTTAGGACTGCCATGGGGGCAGTTAGTTGATTCTGATTCATCACCCCCTATTGCACACATGGGTTACGGAACTCCCCCACTCAGGTGTAAATGGGGTGTTACACTTTTGGTGATTAAATCTAAAAATAGATGGGTTAGATTAATCCCATCATCACAACTGTTTTAGTGCATTTCCATGTTTGCTGTTACTATAGAATATAGGTAGATTTGTTTCTTTAGAATACAAGATTTTTGATTGTAGGGGCTATCTTACCTTTGTTTTTGTGGCTAGCACACTACCTTATATATAGTAACCACAAAATAGATGTTTGATATATTGGATTGAATTAGACACAGGAACTAGGGCTTTTGACTCCTTACTCTGTCTCACTTATTTCCATGGACCATGTTTAAGACTAAAAATAAATATCCTTTTTTTTTTGTTGGGCTGAATACAGCAGATACCTAACTGATGTCAGTCTCAGTGTATGTAATATTCATTCATTCATTCATTCATTCATTCATTCATTCACTCATTCTACTTCTGAGGTCAGAAACTAGATACACCCTACATACCTGTTTTATAGGTAATATTATTAATTATATATTATACATATACATCTCTATCTATCTATCTATCTATCTATCTATCTATCTATCTAACTACAGATATAAAGGAGAATATAAGTGTATATTACTGTTTATTCCTTAGGTAAGGAATGGAAATAAAGGAAGTGGCATCAGGATATATCATCCAGAAAATGTCTGAAAAACTTATTAATTCTTTAAAACCACTTTACAAAAAATAGAAAGCATATAGATATAAACTCCAGGTCATTGGGATTTTTAAAAAATACCCTCTGATTTAAATGCATTTCATGTAAGAAGAATATAAACAAATCTAAAACAAGGTGCCTCTTTATAATTGAACCCTGGTAACTTGGGGGCATTCAGTACTAACCTTTATATGCAGCCAAAAAATAATGGGACATTCCTAAGCAAAATACTGTAGAATCTCTGAAGAACCTCATTAAAAATGTACAAGGCTTAAAAAATGATTCTCTCTCTCTCTCACTCTCTCTCTCACTCTTATCTCTATCTCTATCTCTATCTCTTTCTCTATCTCTCCACCTTTCTCTCTCCCCTCCCTTTCCCAATTGGACCCTAGAGAGTCCCTCCCCTTCTTCCCAACTGGAAGAATACCAGAAAGATAAAATAGATAAAATGCCTTTAAAATCAAGATTATATTTATTAAGCAAGGACATATATGCCTATGTGGACAAATTAATCTACAACTAACAAGCTCAGTTCAAAAGAAGTAAAGAGCAGATCAAATAATATTTTACAAAAGGGAGGTGGGAGAAGGGGCTAGAAGGGGCTGATGGTGGGGGGTGAGCATGTATGGAGAGTTCCCAGGAAAGGGGTAGGTGGGCCTGATGGATTCTCATTTAATTAGCATAAGATAGTCAGATAAGAAGATGAAGTAACTCAGTCTCCAGGTTTCAACAATTCAATGACCCATTCAGTCTTAGGTCCTGGTTTCTTATAGTTATAGTCCAATGTTAACAGAGAGATGGTTGGCTCAGCAGAACATGAGACTTAGCTAAATATCCTATTCAACATGTAGGGAATACAAAGAATTAATGTGTTCTCCTCAGGGTGGACATTCATCCTAACTCCCCACCCCCATCAGGAATGAACTCCTATTTAGGTCTACAGAATAAGGCCTCAAAGACATTTTGCTATTGCCACAGGCTCAGGGAGTTAGCAGTCCTCTCATCTCATTTCAAGGTTGAAAACCATTAGGCAATACTACCTTCTAATCTCCTCATACTCTTAGGAGCCAGAGGAATCACTCTTGAGGACATGATTATCCCTCCATAACCTTTCCTCTCCCTGGTATGAGCTTGTGATGAGCTCCTGTTATATATCTTGCTGTTTTCTGATTGGAGTAGACTTTGTGCCTAGATTATAAATTCTGGCCCCAGACAAGGGGATATTCGACAAAGGGGGGAGGAAGTCTTGCAATAGGCACCTATCTAATGTTTGTATCTGCACCCAAGCAAATGGCATTTGTCTCTAGGGAATTTTCCCTTTCTTAGGAGAAAAATAAAGACTGCATCTTCTACTCTCACTTTTTGACTCCAGGATTGTAATTTGGGTGGGTGGTCATCATTTTTAATACACTCTCAGGTTTTTAAGGCTACTTCCACTAGGATTATTCAGGATCATTCTTCCAAGCATTGTCAGCTTCTTCAAATCACTCTGAGTCCTCAGATAAATGGTCAGAAACATTATACATCTTCATCAACCATGTAGAAGGGCAACTCAAGCATTTCAAGATAATTGTTTGAGACAATTGACACAAAGTATGTGTCTATTTAACACACACATATGTATATATATATATATACATATGCATTATATAGAAGCTATTTCCAAAAATTTGTCATAAAGTTTTATTGCTCCATTCCTATGGATAGATGGTTATATATAGGGTGTGTGTGTATATGTGTGTTTGTGAGTATGTTTGTGTGTTTGGGGGTGTGTGTATGTGTGAGAGAGAGAGAGAGAGAGAAAGAGAGAGAGAGAGTTGTCCAGGGAGATAATGTGGGTCTTTTTGGATGTGGTTCACAGATAGGGTATAAGAGATCTATCTTGGGTCTCTTCTTCTCACTCTTCATCAAAGGAGACTAATTCTTGCTAGAAGAGAAGCAAGAGACTTGGGGCTATGAACCTGATATGTGGGAAAGTGGATCAAGGCCTATATGCTGTGGGGTTTTTTCAAGAGGGAAAATTTCTCCCCAAAATAGTAACCATAGAAGCAAAAGAAATATATCCTACTGAGGTGTGTAAAAAAGAGACCTTAGTCCAATTCTTTAAAAAAATTAGTTTGTTACAAGTAATAAATGAACTCCCTTCCTTCCCTCCTCCCATTAGAATGAGCATGATTCTTTTTTGTCTCAGCCAAATTTATCTCACAAGCTCCTGTATGTCAAATGAGGATGTATTTAAAAGGATGCTGGGAATTTAGTTCAGGTGTAGCAAATTTTCCACCTCCACATTAGTAAAGATTTTCATGATTTTAAAGGCATCATATCTCTCAATTATCTTCCTGTTCTGGAAAGGTGGGATGGAAGTCTCTGGTAATCTCAGTGCCCCAAAGTGTTTGCTTCCCCTTGCAGGAGAGGACTAACTTCCATAGATTCCTGCCTCAATTTACAACACCTAGACATATATGTACATATAAACATATGTATGCATCTATGAATGAATCCTTCTGTCTTTCTCTGTTGGACTTCTTTTCCTGTAATTGCCTGAGATTATCTATCTCTGTCTATATGTCTATCTGTTCTATACCTTTTGGGCAGCAAGAGATAGGTTTGAGGAACTGATATAATCTGAAAGTTTTATATTTTGAAGACCAATTTAAACATTCATCTTTGGATGAATCTATCTACATGTAAAGCTGCAAATCAGGACAAAATGTTTTTCTCAAAGAAATGGTGGGGGGATATTCAAATTTGTATTTGTAGAATAAAGTATGGTATAACATAAGAGTTTCAAGGACTTTAGAATGAGAACCAAACAGTTGCAAATCACTATAACAAATAGATCTAATATTGTTACATTCTCAGAACCAACAGCTTTTAGAACATCTTTATTACTTTCTCTACTCCCTTATAAGCGCATAGGTAATGAAGTTTAATATATGGATGATGATCTAATTTCTTGACTATTATACATTATTTGATTTCTACAAAAAATAGAAATTTGGAGTATCAATTTTATGCTTTTTTTTGGTCATGTTTCTCTAATTTTTCCATATTAAACTTTTCTTAGAATATTATATTGTTACCTTAGAGTCATGTATTATAATTTGTTCAAGTGCACTTCACACTGGCAAATTAGCCAACATATCACTCAACAGGTAGAGTGATTGGAATTATCTAGACAACAAAAAATGTTAAATTATTTATAGGGAAATTAAAAAACTAATTCCCAAATGGGAGAACCTTTAAAGACATTTTCTTCCCTCTGCAGGCAGAGAGGAAGGGAAAGAAGGGGAGACTATATTTTGGAGTTTTCTATATATTTTCCCAAATGGAAAGTCAGACTCCACACTGCCATCTTATCCCTGAAAGTGGAGACAGTGTCAGATTCAAGTGCTCAGATGGCAGACCTAGAAGCTACTCATCTTCTGCCTCCATTCTCAGCTGCCTAGTATAGGATCTCCTGCATGAGCTGCTTGTCCATCCATATCATCTTTGTACAAAATAGACTCCACTATTGTGCTTAGCCACTCCTGATGTTGTTACAAATAATCCTGTGTTTACCACCTGCTCTGTATTGTCATGTGCTTACACTCCTGAGGCATTGCCTGGCTCAGAGCCCATGATAGTTCTACTCCCTCTCATGCTAGGAAGATAATGTCTACATATACTAAAAACCCACACAGCCAAATTCTACATATCATTCCTTTCCTGCAAGGACTCACCATGAAAGAATTAATGAACTTTGTCATATAACTTTGCAGGGTTGTAGAACAAGTCCTTAAACCCTCTTTGTTATATTGCTTCACATTTAAGATTATAAATGTGAGGTTTGCATTTTTCTCCACTTAATACTTTTATGTGATATTCTGTAGTACAGTAGATAAAAGATTTGAGTGGAAATCAAGAAATCTGGGTCCAACATCTGATTTTACTATTGTCCAGCTGTGTGACCTTGGGTAAGAAGCTTCTTCTTTTTGGACTATGGTTTCCTGAGTCTCGAAATGAAGCAGATTAGGCATCTTTAGCTATGCCTGTATGCCTAATCATCTCTGCATAATTTACCTAGCATAACTGAAGCAAACATCTCATTTTGTTTTTAAACCCTTAACCTCTATGTACTGGCTCCTTGGTGGAAGAGTGGTAAGGGTGGGCAATGGGGGTCAAGTGACTTGCCCAGGGTCACACAGCTGGGAAGTGTCTGAGGCCGTATATCAACCTAGGAACTCCCGTCTCTAGGTCTGACTCTCAATCCACTGAGCTACCCAGCTGCCCTCCAAACATCTCATTTTTAAGGGAAAACCCTCCTATTAGTTCTAACAATCTCCTTCCTTCTGTGGGGCACAGGACAATTGCATTATCACACTGATTTTTTTTTCTAGTAACAAAAACAGGAGAAAACTAATCCAGAGTTAGTTTGCATAGTTAAGTCTACAACTCCTTATATCTAGGCAGAGTTTTCACCAAAGTAGCAGTAAGGTAGGTTTATGTTCATTAACAATGTAGTTGGTGGCAGGATATCTAGTATCTGCATTTATACTCAGCTGTCTTTCTATTGTCTTCTTAAAAAAATTAAATTCCTTTAAAAGTCATTTTTATTGATATCACTTGTTTATATATTGTCTAGATTTTCCCCATATCCTACTCACTTCCCCTTCTAGCCAGCCAGTCTTTATAACAAAGAATTTTTTTAAAGTTCTTTTGTCTTCAAGCTTAGAACATGATATATTGCAATAGAGTGCCAGCTGAACAAGATAGAAGACAAACTATATTTTTCTAGTCCTCACAACTCTCAAAAATTCCAAAAAAAAAGTATTATATGCCAAATGGATAGCATTTACAGCTGTTTCTGCAAGCCTAAACAGATGCCTAAAAGGGTAATAATCTTAAGAATTAACAACAGAGAATGAGAATCCCTTCTCTTTTTATCCACTTCATGCTCTGGCAAAGGGCATAACTGGACTCCCTGACTTGTACTCTAGAATATGAGAGCAATTTCCCAGCTCTTTTTGCTTCTTTGCCAACTTATATTACACATTGTCAACCCATCATGCCTTAGCAATAAGCAGAAGAGTTCAATTCTGCCCATCTACTTGTAAATGAGAGTAGTGGAATGGTAATATGGGAATGTCAGCCAAAGAAATATTGAAGAGAGAAAACAGAGAAGTTCACCAACATGCATATAGAGATCCATTCACTAGATCTAAAGAAATGGAGAGAGCTTTAACCAGTCCCATTGCCCCTACAGGATCCTTGGGATTAGAATTCAGTCTGGTGAAAAAGGAATTTCACAATCTGGAAGGCTTCTCTTTGATGTCCACATCACAAAGTTCCACATGAAAAGAGGAGGCAGAAAGTGGGTGATTAGGTAATATTAGGGAAAAAAAAAGACTAAAACCACCAAAGATCTCAGGAAGAAAACAGTAAAGAATTCTTGTGTACAAGCAGACAAATCAACAGGAAATACAACAAAACAGAAATTTCCCCCATGATATTCTTAAGGAATTTATTATTTGCCATTGGAACTGTTAAATTTACCACATATCCCGGAAATTTGTAGCATAGGTTTTTTTTCTCTGAAGGTGACTTCTGAACTTTTTTTGCTTGGTGTTTAATTTTCCTAAATTCTGAGAATATTTCTTGCATTGCACCATAGTGTTTAGATTTTTTGACTTCTCATATTGTTCTAGAAGTTTTATGAGGTTTCAATAGTCCCTACGCATTCTGTTTTTGAGATCAACATAATTTGTGTAGAAAACAGATATTCTTTTTATTTTATTGCTTTTTCCTCTTATCTTTAAGATTGTCTTTTATTTAATGATGTTTGTATTTCCATAGACTGTCCTTCATTCCACTTTTATTTGCAAACCCAACCAATTCTTTGGCAAGACTCACTATTGTGGATTCAAGTTTTTCTATGCTATAAATTATTTTGATTATGTAAGTCATAAATTTTTCATTTAGTGTTTTAAAACTCCTTTCAGTATCGTGATTTCTCACATGAGCTAGTTGGGAATATCCTACTATATCGTTCTGTGTTTTCTTGGGAATCCACATGGTAATTCATGTCATGAAGTAAAAGTTCAATTCCATTTGTCTTCACAATGATTATTTAAAGATGTTTACATCTTTAGATGTTCTGGTAGTTGGGTTGCCTTCAATTTCTATTCTCAGAAATGAATTGTGTCAAAAAGATTACTGATACATTGACATCTACTGGTAAGCCTGTGCATCTGCACGCTTACATGGGAGAGGATGGTCCCCAATCAGTGTACTTTCCATTAACATTCAACCTGTAGGCATAGTGCTTGCTATTTTAATTTAAGATATCACAAGAGTGAAATATCGCTGTATTAAAAATAATACTGTTTTAAAATCCTATTTTTTAAAAGAAAGAGATGAGAGAAAACAATTCATAAAACCAATGGATACTTTAAAAAAAATCTGGAAATATCATCAGTTTTCCATACTTGTTATATAGGTGCTTTAAAACTCCCAGTTAGATAATAGCCTGTCTTATAGTTCATGCTCCTATGGCTGCTATTGACTCTGAACCTGAGATAGTCTCAAAATTTCCCAGCACAGGAAGGAAAACACTATCCAAATGGGAAAACAGTTCTAAGAAACACTTCTCCCTACCTGGATGAGGTCATCTTGAAAACTGTTGACATGAATAAGGAATTTCTTTACTTGTTGTTATGGGGTTAATCCTTAATATCTTAATCTTAGATCCTTAATATCTTCTTTATACATCCATTCACACTTGAGGTTATAATTTTGTTTCCTCCTTTGAATTCTTTTGTATTGATGAATATATGTTATTTGAGAGAAGCTAAAAAACAAAAAAAACCCCAAGAGTCAAGAGAGTTGGTTCAAGACTTTGCCATCAATTTGCTCTGTGTCTTTGGGGAAATAATTCATTCTTTGGGACATAGTTTCTTGAACTGAAAATAAGTGGATGGGGATTCTAAATCTTTAAATTCCCTGTTCTGTCCCTAATTTTCTCTATATCATTCATATTGTGGAACCTTGGAGAATTAACTGCTAGTTATAGTAATCATTATCCTATAGAAGGGTATATAGAAAAACTACACTTCCATGTATCTTTTTAAACTAGAAAAGATATATCTTTAAATATTAGGAGTAGGCTGATACATGGATGAATTGCACAAATCCTCTACTTAGTTGAAATTCAAGCCAGAAAAGTAATAATGGTTCAAATGTGAATCTAGCATACATGGGCTTGAACTACATCCCCAAAGCATCTCTTAGTTAAGCTTTTAAATATTATAATTAATATGTGGGACTCTCCTCTTCTCTCAGTTTTTTTTATACATGCAATACCTACTTAGATATATTGATTATAAGTTGTGAGCAAAGACCTTTGAAAATATGAATGGCTATAAGAATAAAAATAAAAAATAATTATTATTGTATGTTGAAGAGGTCAGGCATATCTCTTTTCAACAGTCTACTATATGTGAATTATGTAACCATGAACCTCTCTCTCTCTCTCTCTCTCTCTCTCTCTCTCTCTCTCT